>NC_064855.1:80755670-80853170 GCF_024139225.1 Suncus etruscus
ATAAACTTAGTCTCAGGCCATGTTTTTTTTTTTTCTCTCTCTCTCACATAATTCTTACTGGTTACCAACTTGGAATAACTTGTGAAACTCAAAGATTAATATATCCCCAGGATGAAAAACATTTATAGATAGTATGTTATTTTCAATCACTTTAAGAAAACTATTATAGAATTAATTAAATAGATTTCAATAGCACTCTGAAACAGTGTCTAGACTGGAAACTCTGAATATTGCTTCTTGGAACTCTGCAGATTAAAAAGCAAAATCTAGGGTAAAATTTTTCAATCTAAACATCCTGCCTTTAAGTAGAAGTAAGCTGGGAACAACTTTCTTTCATTAGAGTATTCTTTGCTGTGTTTGTGGAAATATCTATGATAATACACCTGCAATTGCATTTTTTTACTATTATTTCCAGGTGGCTTGTGTATGCCTTTCAGCACTCTGAAGCATATAATGCAGAAACTAATATTCTGGCAGTAGATAACTTGACAACATTTTCCCTGTCCAGGAATGTGTTTAGAATTTTTTCTCTACTCCTTTTTTAAATTATTTTTCTCTTTATATAATGACAAATAAGGAAAAAAGATTGTGACAAAATAATTTATCATTGTTTCTCTTTTAATGTGACAAACTTCATGCTTGACAATTGTAGGATTATAATCTGGTTTCTGGATTTCACACAAAGGTAATTTGTATTGTCAAGGTGTTGTTTTTGTTGGGATAAGAGGGGTATTGTTTATAATGGTCTTCTTGTTGATATTATTTATGAACCAAAATTAAAAGCAAAGAAAAATTTTAATTTTGAGGCTCTATTATATCTAAAAATGTATCAATATTTTCCTAAAAATCATTTGCTCCTATTCAATTTGAATAACTGTTTGAGACAGCAATGACAAAAGACATTTTTCTACTGAAGATTGGGTTAAGTCTGGATAAATGATAGAGTGCTAAACTTGTTGCTTTACTGGTGGACAATTCTTGTTCTTTCCTCAGTACTCTTGCTGTAGTGAAAACCACCCAAAAACAGTGCACAAAAACTGAGAGAAGCACCAAGGTCTTCAAATCTTAAATAAGTAAATAGATAAATATTCAAGTACTTAAGTTTTTTAACTAATTATGAGTATTACATATTAGTGTTCTCAGAGCTTATTCCCTGCTGTACTATCTCTCCAGTCCTATAGTATTCTACTTACATAATAATTTACTATGTAACTTATAGCTAACTTAAAAACAAATATGACTATTATTATATTTATTATGTGCATTTATTTTAATTATATTTTACAATATTATTAGGCAAAAGTTAAACTTTAACACATTAAATATAAAATGAATTCTCACATAATAATTTTATTCAAGAGAGAAACTTTTATCAAAAAAACTATCGCAGCAAACACATTTACATATTTCAGATATCCTGGGAAACCTGCTCAGGAAAGGCAATAGAGCTGCTGTGTGTAATTGTCAGGGTTAATAAATCACTTATACTAGAAGTAAAATTACATTTTCCATTGGTTAAATTATGAATTCTATCAATTGTAGAGTTGATTTTATACATATCTAAAAATCTGAATATTCCTTCCTGAACATATCTTATAGATTAGTTATAACAATGTCTGAAATGAATTAAAGCTACCTTTTATGAATAAAAAGTGTTGTGTGCTAACCTTTCATTGCTGAAGTCATATTATGTGACCCAGAACTTTAAAAAGAACATTGACTTTTTCTAGAAGAACTAAAAATGAAACAGAAAAAAATACTGCTCTATTAGTAACAAGACTGACTTCATGTTCACTGCTGAACTTAATAGCTTTTTCTCTTAAGAATCTCATGCAAAATTCATCAGAGTTAATGGCAGAATGGATTGTGCCTGTCTAGTGTGCTGAAGAAAGAGCGGAGTGAAATGGGATTTCAGTAAAGCTTAATGCTTATGACACGTTGCAAGTTGCACAAAAAAAGACAGAGTTAAGAGGGAAAAGTAAATTTTTAGATTTTTTCAAATGAGCAATACTGCTAGAGTTGCCATGTACATAGTCATATATATATAATAGTATGCAAAGGTTTCTATAATTTACCCTTTAGTAAGTCAAAATAAAGAAACAATCCAGTAGAAATCTCTTATTCTTAGATTATAACAATTAAAATAATAGTAAGCATACTGATATTTATCTGGAAAAAATGATGGAATTAAATTTAATACTGAAGGCTTTCCAAAATGCCACCAATATAAAATTAAATTTTCCCCTATTTATACCAACAGATATCTACCATTTGAAGTAAAGCAAATCAAGAAGCAAGTGCACATAAAATGATAATAGAATAGTTGGTTGTATATACTGCTTTATTCCAAATTCCATTCCCCTCTTCTTCATTTTGTTTTTATAAAACTACCAGTATAATAAAAAAGTTGAATTGAATTTGAATATTTTTAATCTGAAAAACAAAAAATGCAATTATAATAAAATATTATCTTATATTTTTGATGTGTTATACCATAGAAAATAATGAAATAATTTTATATGAAGTAAGCTTATTTTAATATTTTGAATATGCTTTAGGATATCATGTTCTCCATGACACAGACCATCACCCTAAAGTTTTGATTTAAGTACTTCCATTTGTTTAAGTATGAGATTGTGAGATTTACATGATGAGAAAATCAATCACTATTTTAGTTTGCTCTTTGTTCTAATTTATAAAAAGGAGTTTCATAGATGAATAATTTTAGTATAAACTTGTATACAGAATTCTGGAATGTAATATTGATAGTTACATTTTGGCAGATTTTAGAATAAGTATGATTGCTATTTTGTTAGGTTGATCTATTTTCCTTAAATCAAACCAAGATTCTTTGTTATATGATAATTAAAATTATTTAAGTTGTTTATTACATACATATAAATTTCAATACATATATCAATAGAAATGTGTATCAAAAATTATTGAATATGAAACCTACTTTTATCATGATTTATGGCCATCAAAGTCAAGTGTTTTATTTTATTTTATTGAAATCATTGTTATTTACAAAGTCCTTCATACTGGATTTCAGACACAATGAATCAGGTCCAATCTCACCACCAATGTCGACCTCCCTCCACCAATGTTCCCAGAATATATCCTATAACACCACCCTCTGTCCCCTGCCTTCCAATAGAACAGGCCCATTTAAACATTAGATTGTTAATTTTGGGTCTCCTAATTCCAATGTGGTTGACTTAGGCTTGAATATTAATTTTGTCTTTTTATATCTCCACAAAGAACCTGAGACAACTTGGTCATTGGCCCCATCCTTTATTTCCCTCTCCTTCTTAATTTTATTTAATTCTATTTAAATTTCTGTATTTAAAATTGCATAAATATGAGGTATAATTCTTATCCCTAGGTTCTGTGAAAAAGGCAGGACGCTATATAAAAGATAAAAACGTGGCAGATTTTTTGCACAGGTGCAGCAAAAGTTGGGGGAAAAATGAAAAAAAAAATAAACCTTTGGTCTAAAATAACAGGATATATCTACCATTGAATCATCCTGCCATAAAACCAAATACAAGCCCTAGGCATTCTAAGTTGTCTAGTCCCAATGTTTTTCCTCATGGTCCAAAAAAAAAATTTTTCCTCAATCACTGTTGTCTTATTCAGGCTCTGTAATTAGAGAACTTAGAGTTTCTATGTCGAAATTCAGGAGTCATGAAACGTCTTGTTTCATCTCACCGTTAGGTGGCAAGGCAGGGAATTCCACACTGAAGGCATGGATTTATAAAGTGGTAAGCAGGGGAGGGTGAAAGAAAGAGTGATACATAACAGGGAGAAGGAATATTATGTAACACATACAGGCATTGTTGCTGTTTCCAAGTCATCAGGGTGTCATAACTTGTGTCTGAAGCAAGAATTTCAAGGGCAGCATTAAAGGCATCCCCAGTTCAATTCCTGGTGCTGATGCAGAAAACTGTGCAGGTTTTAAAGATAGGATCCAAAGTTTGGGGTTGAACTGACAATATATAGGACAACTCACTGACACATCTTCAGGTTGTGATAGGAGTTCCTATCCCTATTAGACAAGAACTTCTTTCTATGCATATGATTTTCCCTTTTTAATGTGCCTATGCCTAAAGAGAACAATGGCACAAAACACTACTGATTCATATGGGAGTAACAATAACAAGCCAAACAATCCTTAAAATCTGGAATCATAACCCAAGAGAAACTTATCTATTAGAATTTACTCCTAAACAAATTCAGAAAAAAAAGAATTGGGAAAAAACGACATCCACATAAAGAAATACACAATAAGAATTATATCTGTTAAGGAAATATACCTAATGAAATATACACATCTTCTTTAAGTATTTTTAAATAGTTTGGAGGGGATAAAATGTGGAGCACATCTTCAGCCTGAAATGTGGTCTTGCGGGGTTTAAAGAAAAAAAAAATTGCTCAAAGCAGTCACTGATCAGAATATGTCCTCCAGGCAAGGGTTTCTCAAAAGTTGAATCTAGTAGTGCGCAATAGTTCACAGTGAAGGGAGGTGGAAGAAAATGGTCTACCTTGAGCCTAGAAATGGTCTTATGTCAGGAAACTTCAGGGGTTGTGTCTCCGTGTACTTAGGCCAACGTTTTTCCTTTCCATGACCCCCATACTTTGGTGGGCCCATGCAAACGATAATTGCCACACTAACATTGTTTTTACAGTGCTCCTTTAACTCTAAACCTTTAAGAAACCACTAGTAAAAATATCTGAAACAGCATAATATTTCATTGTGTATATGTACCACAATTTCTTTAGGCATTCATCTGTTGAAGGTTATCTTGACTGTTTCCAGAGTCTTGCTATGGTAAATAGTGCTGCAATGAATATAGGTGTAAGGAAGGGATTTTTGTATTGTATTTTTGTGTTCTTAGGGTATATTCCCAGGAGTGGTATAGCTGGGTCCGATAGGAGCTCTATTTCCAGTATTTGGAGGAATCTCCATATTGCTTTCCATAAAGGTTGAACTAGACAGCATTCCCACGAGCAGTGGATAATAGTTCCTTTCTCTCCACATCCACGCCAACACTGCTTGTTCTCATTCTTTGTGATGTGTGCCATTATCTGTGGTGTGAGGTGGTACCTCATAGTTTTGATTTCCATCTCCCTGATGATTAGTGATGTGGAGCTTTTTTTCATGTGCCTTTTGGCAATTTGTATTTCTTCTTTGTCAAAGTGTCTATCCATTTCTTCTTCCCATTTTTTTGATGGGATTAGATTTTTTTTCTTGTAAATTTCTATCAGTGCCTTGTATAGTTAGGAGATTAGCTCCTTGTCTAATGGGTATTGGGTAAATAGTTTCTCCCACTCAGTGTGGGGCTCTTGTATCCTAGGCGCTATATCTTTTGAGGTACAGAAGCTTCTCAGATTAATATACTCCCATATGTTAATCTCTGCTTTCACTTGCTTGGAGAGTGCAGTTTTCTCTTTGAAGATGCCTTTAGTCTCAATGTCCTGGAATGTTTTACATATATGTTGCTCTATATATCTTATGGTTTTGGGTCTTATATCAAAGTATTTCATCCATTTGGATTTAACCTTCGTACATGATGTTAGCTGGGGATCTAAGTTCAATTTTTTGCAAATGTTGTGCCAACACCACTTGTTGAAAAGGCTTTATTTGCTCCATTTAGGATTTCTTGCTCCTTTATCAAATATCAGGTGATTGCATGTCTGGGGAACATTCTCTGAGTATTCAAGTCTATTCCACTGATCTGAGGGCCTGTCTTTATTCCAATACCATGCTGTTTTGATAACTATTGCTTTGTAGTACAATTTAAAATTGGGGAAAGTAATTCCTCCCATATTCTTTTTCCCAATAATTTCTTTAGCTATTCTATGGTGTTTATTTTCCAAATGAATTTCAAATGTGCCTGATCCACTTCTTTGAAGAATGTCATGAGTATCTTTAGAGGGATTGCATTAAATCTGTACAATGCTTTGGGGAGTATTGCCATCTTAATGATATTAATTCTGCCAATCCATGAGCAGGGTATGTGCTTCCATTTCTGCGTGTCCTCCTTATTTCTTGGAGCAGAGTTTTATAGTTTTCTTTCTATAGGTCCTTCACATTTTTAGTCAAGTTGATTCCAAGATATTTGAGTTTGTGTGGCTCTATTGTGAATGGGGTTATTTTCTTAATGTCCATTTCTTCCTTATTACTATTGGTGTATAGAAAGGCCATTGATTTTTGTGTGTTAATTTTGTAGCCTGCCACCTTGCTATATGAGTCTATTGTTTCTAGAAGCTTTTTAGTAGAGACTTTAGGGTTTTCTAGGTAGAGGATCATGTCATCTGCAAACAGCGAGAGCTTTACTTCTTCCTTTCCTATCTGGTTTCCCTTGATATCTTTTTCTTGCCTAATCACTATAGCAAGTACTTCCAGTGCTATGTTGAATAGGAGTGGTGAGAGAGGACAGCCTTTTCTTGTGACAGAATTTAGAGGAAAGGTTTTCAGTTTTTCTCCATTGAGGAAAATATTTGACTCTGGCTTGTGGTAGATGGCCTTAACAATATTGAGAAAGGTTCCTTCCATTCCCATCTTGCTGAGATTTTTGATCAAGAATGGGTGTTGGACCTTTTCAAATGCTTTCTCTGCGTCTATTGATATGATCATGTGATTTCTATTTTTCTTGTTGTTGATGTTGTGTATTATGTTGATAGATTTATGGATGTTAAACCAGCCTTGCATTCCTGGGATGAAACCTACTTGATCATAGTGGATGATTTTCTTAATGAGGCATTGAATCCTATTTGCCAGGATTTTGTTGAGGATTTTTTCATCTGTATTCATCAGCAATATTGGTCTGTAATTTTCTTTTTTTGTAGCATCTCTGTCTGGTTTAGGTATCAAGGTGATGTTGGCTTCATAAAAGCTATTTGGAAGTGTTCTTGTTTTTTTGATTTCATAGAAGAGTCTTGCCAGGATTGGTAGAAGTTCCTCTTGAAAGGTTTGAAAGAATTAATTAATAAATCCATCTGGGCCTAGACTTTGGTTTTTGGGCAGACATTTGATTACTTTCTTAATTTCCTCAATAGTGATGGGTGTGTTTAGATATGCTACATCCTGTTCATTCAACCGTAGAAGATTTAAGAGTCCAAAAATTTATCCATTTTTTCCAGGTTTTCCTATTTTAGTGGCATAGATTTTCTCAAAGTAGTTTCTAATGATCCTTTGGATCTCTACCATATCAGTAGTGATTTCTCCTTTTTCATTCCTAATACGAGTTATCAAGTTTCTCTCTCTTTTTCTTCGTTAATTTTGCCAATGGTCTATCAATCTTGTTTATTTTTTTAAAGAACCAACTTCTGCTTTTGTTGGTCTTTTGGATTGTTTTTTGGGTTTCCACTTCATTGATTTCTGCTCTCAGCTTTGTTATTTCCTTCTTTCTTCCTATTTTTGTGTCCTTTTGTTGAGTACTTTCTAATTCTATGAGCTGCGTCTTAAGCTATTCAGGTATGCCTCTTCTTTCCTGATGTGTGCTTGCAAAGCTATAAATTTTCCTATCAGTACCACTTTTGCTGTGTCCCATAGGTTCTGATATTTTGTGTCTCCATTGTCATCTGTTTCTAGGAAGGTTTTTATTTCTTCTTTGATTTCATCTCGGACCCACTAGTTATTCAGTATTAGGCTGCTTAACTTCCAGGTATTAAATTTTTTCTTCTGTGTACCTTTGTGGTTCACATATAATTTCAGGGCCTTGAGGTCAGCAAAGTTAGCCTGCAAAATTTCTATCCTCTTGATATTATGGAGGTATGTTTTATATGCTAACATGTAGTCTATCTTGAAGAATGTCCCATGTACATTAGAGAAGAATGTGTATCCAAGCTTCTGGGGGTGGAGTGTCCTATATAGATCTACTAGGCCTCTTTCTTCCATTTCTCTTTTCAGTTCTCTATATTCTTGTTGAGTTTCTTTCTGGTTGACCTGTCAAGTGTTGATAATGCCGTGTTGAAGTCTCCCACAATTATTGTGTTGTTATTGATATAATTTTTCAGATTTGTCAACAATATTATTAAATATTTTGCTGGCCACTCATTCGATGCATATATGTTTAGCAGAGTGCTTTCTTCCTGCTGTACATATCCTTTGATTAATACAAAATGTCCATTTTGTCCCTTACAACTTTCCTAAGTATAAAGTTTGCATCATCTGATATTAGTATGGCCACTCCAGCTTTTTTAGGGTATTGTTTGCTTGGATGATTTTCCTCCAGGTTTTTATTTTGAGTCTATGTTTATTCTGACTATTCAAGTGTGTTTCTGGTAGGCAGCAGAAGGTTGGATTGAGTTTTTTGATCCATTTAGCCACTCTGTGTCTCTTAACTGGTGCATTTAGTCTATTGACATTGAGAGAAAGAATTGTCCTGGAAGTTAGTGCCATCTTTATATTGGAGTTTGGTGTGTCTGTTGGTCAGTCTTGTCTTAAAGTAGGCTGTTCAGTTTTTCTTTTAAGAATGGTTTTGAGTCTGTAAAGTTTCTGAGCTGTGGTTTGTCTGTGAAACCATGTATTGTTCCTTCAAACCTGAAAGTGAGTTTTTTTGGGTGCAGTATTCTAGTCGAAGCATTTATTTCATTGAGTTTTGTCACTATGTCCCACCACTGCCTTCTGGCCTTGAGTGTTTCCAGTGACAGTTCTGCAGTAAATCTCAATGATGTTCCTTTGAATGTAATTTCTCTTTTTGATCTTGCTGGTTTCAGAATTCTGTCTCTATCTGTGGGATTCAACATTGTGACTAGGATGTGTCTTGGGGTGTTTTTTCTGGTGTCTCTTTTAGTTGGTACTCTTCGGGCATGCAGGATTTGATCACAAGTATTCATTAGCTCTGGTAGTTTCTCTTTAATGATGTTCTTTACTGATGATTCTTCCTGGAGATTTTCTTCCTGGGTCTCTGGGACTTCAATTATTCTTAAGTTGTTTCTGTTGAGCTTATTATAGGCTTATATTTTCATCTGTTCCCATTCTTTGAGTAATTTTTACTTTTTTTGATCATTTCCTTAAGGCTTTTTTCCAATTTCTTCTGCTGTACGGAATTGTTATTCATCTCATCTTCCAGTGTACTAATTCTATCCTCAGCTGCTGTTAACCTGTGGGAAAGCTCAACCATGTTTTTCTTCAATTCATCTACTGAGTTTTTCAAACCTGTTATTTGACCTGAAATTTAAGTTTGGAGTTTTCTGATTTCTATCTTCATATTCTCTTGATTCTTATTAGTGTTCTCTTCTATACTTTCTTTGAGTTCTTTGAATATCTTCCATATTGCGATTCTAAACTCCTAATCTGAGAGACTGACTAGTTGGTTGGTTATGTTCAAGTCATCAGAGTTGCCATCATCATTCTCTATATCTGGCCCTGGCCTGCGTTGTTTCCCCATTGTCTCACTTGTATTGTGGGTTTTTATATGTGTTGTGGTTGTATTCATTGGCTAAATGATGTGCATGGCCGGGAAGTAAAACAGAGAGGCTGTGCTCCTCTGGCTTCAGCCTTTCTGGGCTTGTAAACTCACCTCCAGGGAAGGCTCCAGGGAAGGTGAGCTGTCCGCAGATGGGCCTCACAGTGGATGAAATCAGGCCAGAGATGGAGCACAGCACAGAAGACTAGCATATAGGGGTGCTGGCATCTGAGTTCCAGCATAGTTCCGCAGCTTTTCCTTTCTGGGATTGTAAACTCACCTGCAGGGAAGGCTCCAGGGAAGGCAAGCCATCCACAGATGAGCCACACGCAGGATAAAATCAGGACAAAAATGGAGCACAGCACAGAAGACAGGCAGATAGGGGTGCTGGCATCTGAGTTCCAGCAGAGTTCAGTGGCTTCCCCTTCTGGGTGTGTAAGCTCACCTCCAGGTAATGCTCTAGGGAAGGCGAGCCATCTTCAGATGAGCCACACACAGGATGAAATCAGGCTGAAAATGGTGCACAGCACAGTAGATAGGCAGATAGGGGTACTGGCATCTGAGTTCCAGTAGAAATCAGAGGCTTCCCCTTTCTAGGCTTAGAAAATCAGCCATTTCTTATTCACTCACTTGCTTGCTGGGTAGCTTCAGAATGCAGTTTTTTGGGGTTTGCTTCCCAGGACTCTGAAGAGCTCTTCAAGGATTCAGATAAAACAGAGAAACATAGGACAGGGTTCTCTTTAGGTCCTCAGTTTTCTCAGAAGAAGCACAGCAGGGCAGAGACTCCACAGGTGAAGCAATCAGCACTTCACCTGGCAGTCCCCACAGTAAGCCATTTCTTACTCACTTATTCGCTTGCTGGGTAGCTTCAGAATGCAGTTTTTTGAGGGTCCACTTCCCAGGGCTCTGAGGAGAGCTTGAAGGATTCAGCAAAGACAGAGAAGCACAGGACAGGGTTCTCTTTGTGTCCTCAGTTTCCTCAGAAGAAGCACAGCAGGGCAGAGACTCCACAGGTGAAGCAATCAGCACTTCGCCTGGCAGTCCCCACAGTTAGTCATTTCTTACTCCCAATTTTTAATTTTAATTTAAATTTTTTAATTTTAAAATTTGTCCAATATATATACTCTAGTAAAATTTTAATTTGTATTTTCTACATATATTATGTTTATGAATAGCATCATTTAGGAATGTAAAATGTACATATAATGTAGAAATGTAGTTTTAATGGATTCTGATGCACATTATTTGTTTGTTTGTTTTGGAGTCACACCCAGCTGCACTCAGATGTTACTCCTGGTTCTGTGCTCAGAAATTGCTTTTGGCTCAGGAAACCATATGGAATACTGGGAATCAAAGCTGGGTCCATCTTGGGTCAACCACATGCAAGGCAAAAGCGGTGCTATTCCTTTTTCTCCAAAGTTTTATCATATGGTGCAATTTTATAATTTTTCTGTATTTAGAGTTTCATGGGTAAGAAATGTATAGATTTTCAATTTAAAATAATTTTCTTTGAGGCCAAAGAGATGGTATAGAGGGGAGGGCATTTGCCTTTCATGAGACGTACCTGGTTTTGATCCCATGTGAAGCCCTGATTCTGCCAGGAGTAATTTCTGAGCATAGAGCCAGGAGTAGCTGCTGAGTGCAGCCAAGTGTGGCCTAAACAATAAAAATAAAATAAAAAGAATCATTCTCTTTGATGAAGAAACAAAGATAATTTTTGAATATTTATATCAGATATTAGTTTTCCTTCATATGAAAAATATGAAGATGGTTGATTGTGAATCCCACATAGAGGTTGCCATATGAAACACAAAAATAGTACAAAAATGCTACTGAAGTGATAGAAACTGAAAAGTTTTCTCCAGAGGTATTGCTGAACATTTTAAATTAAATTGATATTAATAAAATAATATTATTGATGTTTTGTATTCTTGAAAGCGTTATAGCTGAAATTATCTTCAATAGGAACATAACTATTTATTAGGTAGAATCATAAATAAAATAACATCAAAATGATGATATATCTTTCATGTATGTATTTCAGATACTTTATATTTAAATTATTGTGATTCATGAAAATAAAATCAGGTATTTTTGTCAGAAGAAAGACAAATGCCAGACAATGTGTTATATAAAGAAACAAAATACTTAAATAGCCAATTTCCAAGCTATAGGAAAGTACTATAGTTAACAAGATAGGGTAGGACAGAAGAGTGTAATGGATGGTGTTGGAAAAATATAAATGATCATTTTTTGGTTAGTGTGGATTTGGGACATTGGTGATGGGAATGTTGCACTGGTGATGGGAGGTGTTCTTTACATGACTGAAACCCAAACACAATCATGTATGTAATCAAAGTGTTTAAATATTATATAAAAATAACTATATATACTAAAACTGCTTTTTATAATTATTATAAAATTCTTACCATTCTTTAACAAACAAAAATACACATAATTTGGGCCCGGAGAGATAGCAAAGTGGAGTTTGCCTTGCAAGCAGCCAATCCAGGACCAAAGGTGATTGGTTCAAATCCCGGTGTCCCATATGGTCTCCTGTGCCTGCCAGGAGCTATTTCTGAGCGGACAGCCAGGAGTAACCCCTGAGCAATGCCGGGTGTGGCCCAAAAACAAAAAAAAAATACACATAATTTATTATTTTATTAATAAAATATTGATTAACTGATATTACATTTAAACACGTTATACAATTCATGAGAAATACTTAATGGAATTAGGTAGATTCCTTATTTATTCATAATAAATAAACTCAAAAGTTGATTATAGATGTTATTATCAGTTCAAAATATTATCAAGAGATTGTTTTCTCTATTTTCTACAAAATTGCCATCAGCATTTGATTTTTAATTCTCATGTTTGTTGCTTAGTAGTGTAATGACATGACTGCCTTTGTTGCTTACTGTAGGAAGCTAACATCTTTGTTGTATAAATATCCATGGCATATATTTTTTGTGCGTATTAAAGAAAATAATTCAATGAAATAGTACCAGATTAATTGCTATGATTTATCAGTTCATAGTGAATTTTAGTCTAAGAAAGAGCCCTAATTATTATGATTTATATCACTATTTTACAGAATTATTCATCTAATTACACAAAATATATGGGGTCTTAGTGAAGATTAAAAGGTATGTAAATTTATAAAGAAGAAATTAATTCTACTTTAAATTCCTTTACAAAATCGTACCTACAACTTTTCTAAAATACATTAAAAGAACGAAAAAGTTCATGTACTTTAAAGAATATAGTAAAGTCTATTTTTTCAACCTTAGCTTAAATTTACACTTAAGTTCCAGTTTATATTTGCCTTGTTTCACTTTGAGTTGAAATTTAGGCATTTTATTTATAACACTCCTTAAGACTATTTTGTAATAAAACTTCCAATAAGTATTTGAATTTCAATAAAAATATTGTGCTACGTGGGGCCAGCGTGGTGGCACTAGAGGTAAGGTGTCTGCCTAGTATTGGCTTTTATGCCTTGAAAATGACTTTGTCCATTTTTTTTTAAATTTCTAGTATTATCTGAATGGAACTGAATGACTGTTAGTTCCATGTGGAAGTTTCACATGGTTTATTTCTCCGTTTGACCTTTTTGTAGACTTGGTACTTGAAAAAGAAACTCTCATACATTTTGAACTGCTGTTTAAATTTCTAAAGAAATCAATCTATTTGCAATTCATATTTTGTAAGTATTTAATTTAGATATTTTTGGTGACAAAAGATGGGATAATAACAGTTTAATTGTAGATGGGTTCATTATTTTTAGCAAAATTTAAGTTTCTTTGATTTCAGAAGAATATTAACAATTATATAATAAAACTAATTATGTATATAGCATTTTATATAACTAAAATAATAAGTTTAAAGTTAATGTTAAAATTATATTTTTAATTTTATAAAATATGGCAACTTAGAATTTAGTTTACTTCTCATTATTTCTATTTAAGTTCTTAATCATGAATATTTTTTTAGTGAATTGGGACAAATCTTCTTAGATTATTTGAAACTTCACACAGAATCTTTTTTCTGGGTACAATAGAGAAAAATGAGTAGAAAATCACATTCGTAAAATTAAGGGAAATATGACAATTTTAAAACTATAGTAACATCACTTTCTCACTAAAAAATGGCTGGTATCTATTGCTGTCAGATACCTACATTATAACCAAGGTAAACAATTCTCATCTGGTAAATGCAAAGAAGTGGTTGAAGCTTTATATATGCCATTTTACTTAAATTGCATTACCTTATAAAATACATACATAACTTCATAAAGAATTCCTAGTTATGAATTTATCATTCAGTCTCCAAAATTTGGAGATTTGAGAGAGCTCAAAGAGACCATTTCTTGTCTAATTTTTAATGGTGACAACTTGGGAGTGGCCCCTTAAAAGGTCGCTACGAGCTTTTTAAAAATGATAAAATAACACAATTTGACAATTATCATGGAACAGAGAAAGTATAGTGGGTAAAATATTGACCTTTAATAATTGTTTTAAAATATAGGAATTACAGTCTTAGTACTATTATCATACTACTTATCTTTGCCTTTTACTTATAAGTACACTACTATCAGATAACATATGCATCAAGGTTTTTATGTATTTATAAGTAATATTTATTTGTATTTGTTTATTGATTTATTTACTTGTTTCTTTTTACCCTAGAGGTACTCAAGGGTTACTCCTGGCTCCTCAGTCAGGATAATCTTTCTGGCTCAGGGAACCCTATACAATATCAGTGATCAAATCTGAGTCAACCTCTTTTTGGCAAGAACCTTATCTGCTGTCTCACTCTGATCCCTAACTATTAAAATAATTGAATTATTACCAAACTATTATCACTCCTGTTCCTATCTATTTGAGAAAGAATTGGTCTCTGACTTTCCTGCCTAATTTTCATTTTATATACTTCTTCAAAACTATTATAACTTCTCTATATATAGATATATAAATTTAATTAATCTTATTGTAATTGGTTTAGAATCTGGCTATCTAAAATCTGAAATTTTATTTTTTTCTCTGAATTTTTTTTATTTAACCAACTTTATTACATACATAATTGTATTTGGGTTTCATTCATGTAAAGAACACCACCCATCACCAGTGTAACATTCCCATCACCAATATCCAAAATCTTCATCCTCCCCACCCAACCCCTGCCTGTACTCTAGACAGGCTTTCTATTTCCCTCATACATTCTCATTATTAGGATAGTTCAAACCGTAGTTATTTCTCTAACTAAACTCATCCCTGTTTTCGGTGAACTTCATGAGGTGAGCTGTAACTTCCAGCTTTTTTCTCTTTTGTGCCTGAAAATTATTATTGCAAAAATGTCTTTCTCTTTTCTTAGAACCCATAGATGAGTGAGACCATTCTGCATTTTTCTCTCTCTCTCTGACTTATTTCACTCAGCATAATAGATTCCATGTACATAAGAGAATTTCATGACTTCATCTCTCCTTGAAGCTGCATAATATTCCATTGTGTATATGTACCACATTTTCTTTAGCCATTCATCTGTTGAAGGGTATCTTGGCTGTTTCCAGAGTCTTGCTATGGTAAATAATGCTGCAATAAATATAGGTGTAAGGAAGGGATTTTTAAAATCTGAAATTTTCATTCTTTTATTGTCTTACTGTTTTTTAAACCCTATATATTAGTAAAAGGAATATTGTTATTTTTATGGCTAAATGTTTAACAAGAAAATTCTGATATGAGCTGTAAGTTCAACATAATGAAATTTAGTAAAAATGAATGCTATAAATAAAATTGCATTCTTGTTGTTATGTGGGATAATAAATCAATTTTTCCCTGTATTCATATGATGTTCTTAAGAAATTTATAGGGATATAAATATTGTTTACAAAATACTGTTTGATCAAATATTTCCTTTATTTATAAGGTTTATTTCAATTGAGGCATCAAATCCGATGTGGGCATCAAGCACAAACTGTTTAAAATGTACACAGTCTTATAATTTTGATCATAATAAAGATTTTCCTCAAGGTTAATTACTGAAGTTGAAGACTTAATTTAATGAGAGATGGTTCTCTCAATACTTCCAAAGGATTCACTGAGACCTGGAAACAACACCCAGCCTCTGTGATTAAACAACTGGGCTGACTCAATGCCAGAAATTGAGGCTACAGATAAGTTTGAACTTTGTGGAACCAGTGCCCCCTTTCATCACATAATGATGCTCAGCTCTTATGAAGCTGGTGGAAAGGACACAAAGCTCTGCTATTAAGACTTGGGACTCAAGAGTAGTACTGATCATTGAGTCATGACACCTGCCAGAGAGTTGGCTTATGTCACTTAAATTCATATTTATAACAGCCATCATATATGTATGTATTTTATATATTTTATGCATTTTATTACTATAAATGGAATTTATTCTGTGTTTATATCCTAACATTGAGAATCAAAACTATTTATTCATTATGTTTCACCTAGGGCTGCTCTTAATGATCTTATTCAATTTATAACTTCATCTTTTGCTGTATATTAAAATTTATTCATTGTCAGTTGTCCTCTTGGAGAGCCCCAACACCAACTTGGCCTGCAAGGGGAGATCAGGAATTCAGGGGCTAGAGAACTCCACCAGAAACACTGTTCCTAGAAGAGGTTAGAAGAAAGAAAACATTTGCTTCCATGTGAGAGTATGCACAGACATCAAGGGGGTTCTACCAGAGAAGTCCCTTGTTTATTGAGAAAAGCAGGGGTTTATATAGGATACACATAGCCAAAGATCGCCAAAAGGGGTAATTCCATAAAAGGACTATATCATCTGAGCTTGCTAGATTTTAACGGGAGCAGTAATGTTTCCATATCTTGTATACCCTGTTTTTCTAAGCAGTTAGCACAGTTGGCTAAAATCTTTCTTTTGTAAAATTGCCAGGACTAGACACACAACCTGTGCCTTTCCCTTATTATGGTCAAGTTTTTTTCAGACCACAATCTTTTTATTAAGAAGGGTGGGGGCAGAGGATGGAAGACTAACATCACATTCTCTTTGTTCAACAGGGGTGAGGGTTGGAGATGCAAGGCTGAGATTCAACAATTCATGTCTATTTCAAAGATATATAACACTTGTCATTAAAGTGATCATTTTTTAATATGTTTTCTACTTTTTCTTCAATACTTCCTTGGGTTTTTATTTTCTTACCTTTATATTAATTATCAACTTTTCTATATTTATTAGTTATTAACCTTGAGTAAATATACAAGTGTTGTCTAAAGCAGTCATTATTTTAGTTTTCACACATAGGCTTTTATCTATATCCTTCTTTTGTAACTTTACAATTTAAATACATACAATTTCTTAGTTTGTGAAACATAATTTATACATGATAATACATTGTATGTAGGTTGGTTAGCTGACAAATTTACACTTATTTTATACTTAAGTTTCTATGTAAAGGGAATTTAATATGTAAGTAAATATTAATGTGCAGAATGCAAAGACACTGTGAAAATATTACTAACTTGAACCATCTTGTTCCACCTCACAAACTGAGGGGGAAGTAATGGAGAGCACCAAGACCAAACAGTCGTATGAACATTGAGTAGAAATAAAAAAATGATCAGACTTAAACACCAAATCCAAAATTGACTACAACAGAATCGATACCCAATCTACAAAAAGCTAGACACAGAAGGGACGACCAAACTGGCAGTCCAGCGGACAAAGGAAGGGCAATATGGGATGCATGCTGGGAACAGTGGTGGAGGGAGGACAACATTGTGGTGGGAATGCCCCTGATTCAATGTTACTATGTACCTAAAATACTACTGTGAATGATTTGTAATCCACTTTGGTCAAAATAAAAATTATTAATAAAAATGTAAATATATATAATTTTATTACTGTTGGATGCTGAAGGAATAAAACTTTAATCAATAACTATAATGAAATCACCTGCACCAAATAATGCTGATAAACAATAATATAAACAAAATGCAATAATTTATTATTCAAAATATTATATCTTGTCTATTTTGCTAGGCGGCATCCTCCTGATCACCAATTCTTTCTTTACATTCTTTATATTTAAATAGACATTTTAGAATGTTCTTTCTACTTCTAAATTTGGTTGCTTTTGTTAATGTGAGTGATTCAACAAATTTATTAAGGCATTTAATATGCGTTAAACTTGTCCCCAAAACATTTGTTTTAACAACTTAATGCTAGTTCTACAGAACATCTGAAGTTATGCTTTCTATTTTACACAAGAAAAAGTATGTCACAAAGAGGCTAGATCTTTCCAATCATCAATTTACATAATGACAAGTAAAGTTTTTAAACCTGAGAAGGAAATCTTAACTATTTATATTTCTAAAATTACGAATAAGCCTATATGAATTCTGATACAAAAGTTAGTTGACACAGTATAACTTCATCTGAAATGTTATACATGATGTGTGGAGCAAATAACAAACAAAATGTTTTCTTTTGTTTTTCAAACTCACTTCAGTTTTCTTTTGAATATATGTATTAGTTTCACTATATGCAAATACCAGTGTAACAATTGATTAGGCACTTTTATATATAAATAAAATCTGTCTTAAAGATTTTTTGAATAATTACTCAAAATAGCACACTTTGGGGCCGGAGAGATAGAACAGTGGTAAAGCATTTGCCTTAAACGTAGAAGGACGGTGGTTCAAATCCCGGCATCCCATATGGTCCCCTGAGCCTGCCAGGAGTGATTTCTGAGCATAGAGCCAGGAGCAACCCCTGAGCACTATCAGGTGTGATCCAAAAACCAAAATAAATAAATAAATAAATAAATAGCACACTTTGCTAATATTATTTTTCTTTATGAGTGATTTTTTAAATCTAGTATAATATTTATAAAATTATATCACTGAAGAAATTGGTCTTTCATCTAAAAAAGAGGTATAAAATAGATTGTATATTTGGTTTTCAGGATTATTTTATTATGGGAGCAGTAGAGTAATAATGTTATAAATAAACATATAGTAAAACTATTTTTAATAAACAGAAATGCAAATCTCTCTAAGGTCTCTTTATTTCTCCATCAGTAGGTGCTGACTGGACAAATACTGTAGACTTGCTTCAGGCTAAATAAGATGAACATATGTGCATCTATTTCTCCACTTTTACACTTGACTAACTTCACTGACTTTAACTTATGCTCATGTATCACATAATGTTCTCTTATCGACAGTGAAATAGAACCTATATTGCAAATGTTCAGTGAAGCACAAAGGTACGTATTGGCCTCTGTGTAATGTAATCTGGTTTCAGTAAGATTTAACAGGACTTTGTTCACATATATTTAAGACAGGTTGCATTGCTCAGCTATTTTTAAAGTTCACTTGAAGTCAATAATTAGGTTTTCTTTTTTGTTTCCTTTTTGCTCTACTTATTTAAATTAATATCCCTGAATATTTTTATGACACCCATTGTAGCATTAATATTATTAAACATGTCCAAATTTAAAGTTACCTGGCAAATATTTTATGGTGATATAATATTATAACAACAGTAATCACTGGGATGGAAAAACATTCGCAAATTTTTATATGTACAGTAAGAATTTTACTTTAAATAGCAATTTCCTGCATCTTATATGGTCTCCTGAGTTTTTCAGGAGTAATTCATTAGTTGCAGAGCCAGGAGTAATCTCAGGCACTACTGGAGTTTCCCAAACCTAAACCAACATAACTAAATAAAAGTAAACAGTAAATTCTATTTTACCAATAATAAGACAGAGAAATGAAGAGAGAACTTTGATACTAGAATTGTGTACAGATTAATTTAGAACTTTATTATAACTGCAAAATCAGAGTTAGTACAATCAGACATAGGCATGATCTGTGGTTCATCCACATCTACATGGTTTCTGGAGAACAGGGTAGTGACTCTTGAACAAGTAGTACTTTTATCATTACCAGGGATGATACAAATTCACTTTCAAATAAAAACCATAAATTTTAGCATAAAAGGCTTTGTGTTTTAATTTGTTTTAATTTTAATTTTAATTTGGTGGTAATATACGAGGGATCCCAATTAGAATTCAGGAGCATTGGTGGGTTCATCATACACAAAACTTTTTAAGTCTTTAGGAATAATTATGAGCAAAAAACTTAATCTGTTGAAGAGTATCTAGATTCCTCTAGATGCAAAAATTAAGAATAAGAACTCCATTTTTTCCCCAAAGGCTAGTTGGAGGATTACATTTTCAGGCGACCAGCATTTCTTATCCTAGATATTTCTGCATGTGAGAGGAGTTATCAGATCAGTAATATCGACTGCTCCTTTTCTCAGCACTCATTTATGATGCTTCATGCTGGCCCTTGTGTCCTTATAATAGTAGATTTTATTACCATGTCCCTGTTAATCAGGTGCTTGATCCTCAGCAGAAGCAGTTAGCCAAGATGGTTTCACGATTGTGGTCTTTCACTCCGTGGGGGACTCAACAGGTTGTAACTTAGATAAAAGACAGTCTGTAAATCCAATACTAGAGAACAGGCTCGAGGTTCTTTTGTCTGTGAGAGAAACAAGATTTAAAAAGATTTTTCCTAATCCCTGCAAAGGAACTGATTCATTTGCAGTGGAGTATATGAAGTACATGGCTAATTATTCTGTTAAGAGTAGTACAGTGTGTGATAAAAAATCAATTGGTAGGAGATTAATGCATTTAATAAAGATATAGCTTAAATTGCTTCTGGACTAATATATGAGATGACAAATTCAGGAAATAAGACACCTGGGATAAGCTCACCTATGATCATGATAGATATTAAACCATAAACTTAAAAATTTCAAATACATCATAACACTGAATTTATGGAGAGCCCAAGAGATGGCATTGTTAAAAATAATGTATAAAATAACCTGAAATGAGTGAAATTTTCTTACTTTAAAATATTAAATACATTTTATTGTGGTTTTGTTTAATTATTATTTGGGGAAAGGATATACAATACTGTGCTTTGAGAGTAGTTCTGTTTAATGTTTAGGGATTACTCCTGAAGGTATTTGGGAGATACAGCTTGAGTATCCAGCATGCAAAGCATGTGCTCATTCTAGTAAGTATTAATAGGAGCACATAATATATATATATATATATATATATATATATATAGAGAGAGAGAGAGAGAGAGAGAGAGAGAGAGAGTACCTTTGTTATATTAGTACCACTGTTATTCAAGTAACTTTAAAATCCCGCAGTTTAAATCAATGAGAAAAACAACATCAGAGGCTGACCAATGTTACAAGTGTAACTAGTCTTCACTAAAGCCATCCACATTTGTGAATAATTTTAAAAACATTTATTATAAAAAATTCCAAACATAATCACAGTAAGGGGATACACAATGTTGCTATATTTCTTAAAAGACTAGTTTTCAATAAAAATTGGTACATAAATAAATTAAGGATTTGATACATAGTATATGGAGGTCACTTTTTGCACGCATTTTACCAGGTTTTGATTCCTGGCATTCCATCACTTGGTCACCTAAACCTACCAGGAATGACCCCTAAGCATAGAGGCAATAGAGAGCCCTGAGCACAGCTCAAAAACAAAATGAAATAAAGCAAAAATAAATAAAAAGAAACAAAAGAAGAAATTACTGCCTCTCCTGATCCTGAGAAAATCTTAAAATATTTTGAGTTAGTAAAAATTGAAGAAGTAAGTCCACCATTATTTTGGAGAATATATATATGAGTAATATTTAATTACTAGTTTGTAATATTTTGTATTGACTCGAGAGTAAATTTTCCTAACCTCTCACAGATTTCATGACAAATACTGATAATTTTGGAGAAATGTTGATTCTAGTATATTAGTCTGCTATTTCAATGGTAGAGTTTGTATGTGTGTGATAGCAAAGATAAATAGATTATATAGAAATAATTGAATGTGTTTCATGTGCTAAATTTTTAACTTTAAGTTTTTAACATTATTTTCTTATTTAAATAAAATGCACCACATAATTGACCATAATACATTCATATCCAGATAGGTGAAAGCATCTATTGAAAAAATATAAAGCAAAACGAAAGAAAAGAAAGTTTAAAAAAAGATAGAAGAAAAAGTAAAGTTGCAAACACATTTATGAAAATTATTTAATCTACAATGAAGTCATTAATTCAATTGCACAAAATTCAGTAAGTTCTTGTTGTTCATTGTCTCTGCAGTTAAACTGCGTGTTTCTATAGGGATGACAGCATAAAACAAATAAAACTGTCTAGGAATTCTAAGAACTATTAAGATAATGAGACTCTTAGGGACATGTAATCTGTGGCTAGGTTTTCTGGAAAAAAGAAGATATGTGGGGAGGTGCCATCACTCTCTCCAAAATCCCTGGTGATGTCAGCACAAAACAGGAATATCTGAAGATTGATCAGGACTGTGTCCCTGAAAATAATAGAGGCTCAATGAGGCAAGGCCATCATGAAAAAGGTAATTCTGGGTGATAGCATAGCAGGCATGGCCTCATCAGAGTTATATCTTGGCCTGTCCTCTTCTCCCAAGATGACCAGCTTTCTGCTGTGTGGACAGGTTTACCTATGATTTTTTTCATGGCTGGGTTGACATCTCATTTGAGAAAACAGTGAGTCTATGGAACAAACTAGCCTAGTTTCAAAATGACATATGCATTTATGTGTGTAGTTATGGCTGCCAGTCTTCCTGGAACAGGTAAAATAAAGGGGAGGTGCCAGCATTTGCTCCAAAAAGCCCTAATGATATTAGTCCAAAGACCAGGGTACCTGAAGTTTGGTCAGATTGGTGTCATTGAAGGGAATTAGAGAGGGTTGAATAGGCAGGGCCATTGGGAATGGAGGTTCTGGATACACAGGCAGCAGGCATTGCTTGAGCAGATTGAGGGCTTAGTCCAACATTTTATCTTTAGATCACCAGCTTTCTACTCCATTGAAGGTTTAACCATGATATTTCATAGCTTGCTTTACATCTGATTTTTATTGGGGAGGCGGTTTGGCTACACCTGGTGATGCTCAGGGGTTACTCCTTGCTTTGCACTGAGAAATTGCTCTGGCTTGGGGGACCATATGGGACGCCGGGTAATCAGACCTCCGTCTGTCCTAGGTTACCACGTGCAGTGCATTACCATTTGCGCCACCACTCTGGCCCCTGCTTTTCATCTTGTTAGTGAAAAAAGTGAATCTCTGGTGCTGGCCTGGTTTCAAACATGGCGACTACATTTGTGGGCATTGTTATGGCTCTGTGTATGTTAATGTGTAAATGCTAATGCTTTGATATTAAAATGGATATTTACAGTTGTGTAATACACATAGAAACAGATAATGATTGAAAACGTTTTTGATATATATTTTAACATATTTGCAGAATATTAGGAATAATGACTTACAAAATATTAAGTGAGATATGAAAAGTTTCAAATTGTGGTTTAAAGACTGTATTATGTTTATGAGTTTAACAATAAGGCAAATATTTAGAGTTAGATTTGAGAATAAGTCTCACTAAAATTTTAAAGATTAAAGAAAATAAAACATATTGTAGCATCACGGAACTTAAAGCTACATTTTAGAAAGCAAAAATTAAACAGTCGTAACAAATCAAACTAATTGAGTCAAATGGTAATCAAAACTCAAACAAGTAAAAGGGATTTATGTAGTAGTGGAAATTATTGGCAAACCTGACAGCTTGAAAGGTTGAAGATAGTGAGAATAGAAAAGATATATTTGAAAATAATTCACTTCATGATAGGAGTGAACTGTGAAACACAGAAGCTATGTTCCTTTTTAGTAAAAGAATAGGCAGGGCCTGGGTATTCTTCAACTTCCCTTAAGGCTAAACATTACAATTTTGGGTGAAGCTTGTTAGGTTTTTTTAATCCCTGGCAGTTACATAGTACTTAAGCAAACTCTCTATGATTGGGAACTCAGGGGTGATAATGAAGAATGGCTCTGCCATAGTAATAGCTCCAGGTAGCTTTCTTTGCTCATTGAACATGTTGCCTAGTTCATGGTGCTATGGTACCTGATGCTAATCTATGGAAATTTGTACTTCAAACACTGATAATTTGTATAGACTGCATGACTTTCTGCACCAGTTATGGAAGTTTCTGGATTAGATAGATACATTAAAATCTTGAATAGGAAAAAAAAAAAGCCCTGAGAAATAACCATGCCAGACCTTTTTGTGCTAATTCTCTGGCTTTAAAGATGGAGCACCCTTTTCCCATCTTCTCACAAAATTTAACCTAATAAATACCAGTTTTAGAAAAAATTTCTGGCTTATTGTAAATATCATTCTGCAAGAGCCAAAAAACCTGGGTTACTGTTACATCTGTGTTTAAAATAAAAATATTTTATTACTGGCTATGATATATTTTAAATGTTAAAATTCAACCATTTTAATGTAGTAACAATTCTGTATATGTGAAAAATTTAAGATACAAACTCTTCTTTTGTTCTTTTTGTGGAGGCACTTGTATCTGTGCTCACATGTTACTCTGGGCAGTAAGCTCAGGAAACTCCTTTCAGTACTCAGCGACCTGAATATTCAACATATAACAACTGTGTGCATGATAATTGCTATAACATATATATTAACTTTCCAAACACCATATTTTTAATAAAAAATAAACATTTGATTATTATAAGCAGCATTCTATAAAATAAAGTAATACCATATACAACTTGAATTTTATTTGGATTAATTAAATTTTCTCAATAGTAGCTATATTTTAATAGTTAATATTATGATTATAGAATACAAAATACAGGGCTTGGAGAGATAGCACAGTAGCATTTTCCTTGCAAGCAGCCGATCCAGGACCAAAGGTGGTTTGTTCAAATCCCAGTGTCCCATATGGTCCCCCGTGCCTGCCAGGAGCTATTTCTGAGCAGACAGCCAGGAGTAACCCCTGAGCACCATCAGGTATGACCCCCCCAAAAAATAAAAAAAAATATAAAATACAATAAATATAATATGACATGCTTTTATAACTTATTAGAGATTATAGAATACTTTAAGGATATCCTGAGGATAAAGATGTTTCAGTATTTTTTGTAAAAAAGCAAACTAAGGCATTAAGATAATTTATTGTGTTAAATCAAGCTAATGTCTTATATCAAGTAAGTGAAGTCTCAGAAATCTCTTTTAAGATTTTGTATGAAAATGTTTAATTATATATCTTTGGTCTGAATCAATGATGTAGTAATTCTTTAAAATGTATGTTCAAGTAATTCCAGAGGCTTAGAAAACATATACAATTTTAAGTTATTATAGTATATACTCTTCAGTTTTGCTGTTTGATTAAAGTATTTTTAATTTTATAATATTACAAACAATATTATAAGCATATTTATAAAATGAAATTACTTTTGAACAAAAGTTTTGGTCATATCATGAATTTATATTAAATATTAAAATCAATATTTTTTACCTATAGCTCAAAGAAGAATACAATAAAACTTGAATAAAGTGCTAAGAGATTGGCACAATAGTTTAAAACTTTATGTATATATCTTAATCTTTAAAACATTTGCTATATGGAAATCCAGCCCCCAGGTTATGCAGTATTTCAATATAGCCAACATAAATTATAGACGTGGCAAGGACACTTGGCTAATTGAGTTCCCAACTGATAGAACAAGAGTTCTATTGTATACCACTCATTTTAATAAAAAAATTTTTTTCATATTGAAATATTGAACACTTGATGTACCATTGTAGATTTTTTTCCTTATGAATTAACATTGAAGGGTGACCTTGTCAATTTACACTTCTTTGGTCAAAATTTTCAATCCTTTACCTGTTAGTCTCACACCTAATGACATCAGTATAAGGTAGATAATCCACTTTTAAGCTTTCTGCTATGATTGGAACCATTTGTTGCAATTGAGGGATGAATTTTTTCCTGGATGAGTTTCAAGCACACTTCTTGTATTTAAATCTCTTTCCACTTAGATTTTCCCAGAGAAACCTTATGACCTTATGATCCTTATTAATTTATTCATATAAGCAGACCTTAAGATGTGTATTTGAAACTGATGTTCTCTCTTCCATATTCAACTGCTAATGAGGATAACTTTGCTACAGACATTAATATTAGTTTGATATATAATAATTATAGATAAATTCATATAATTTGGGTTGATTTGTGGTGAATTGAAACACTATTGAATAATTCTGAGCCATTTCTTTTATTTTAATATTTATTGTGACCAAAGTGTATTACAAATCTTTCACTGCATCATTTATGGTACATAGTGACAATGAATGAGAGGCATTCCCACCACCAGTGCTGTCTTCCCTTCACCCCTGTTCCCACCATGTATCCCATATCTCCCGCCTTTACCCCCCAGAGTGCTAGTGCAACTGGTCTTCACTTTACATCTTGTTGTAGATTGAGCATCCATTCCGCCATCATTGGAGATAAAAAGGATAAGAAAAAGGAAAAAAAATTTGGTAACATCTACCAAAGAAAGAAAGAATAGAAGAAAAAAGAAAGAAAAATGGAAGATAAAAGAAAAAATGAACCCAGCAAATAAAAATAAAAATCAATCACCAAATAATAACCACAGAGTGAAAAAGAAAGAGAAAAGTGGAAGAAAAAAGAGTAGGAAAATAAAGTCAAAAACTAATAAACCAAAACAAAACAAGAAAAAGAAGGGGTGCGGGTGTGGCAGGGTTTGGCATTCCCCCCACTTTTTTTTTTTTTTTTGCATAGGCACAGTGAGCATTGGGGAAGAAAGGTGATTTCCGTGACCTAAGAGATTCAGGTTTTCTCCATCCTTGAAGCATACCTGGCTCCATATATACTCATTACCTATCCCAAAGGCATTTTTTGTGGTGCCAGGAAGCTTTCCTCTCAGTTGTGAGTGATAAAATCAAGCCACTGTAGCTAGCTATCTTGGTATTTGCGTGGGTCATAGGACAGGGTCTAGAATAGAGTCTTTATGGTACTAGAGGTTCCTATCCATCATTGTTGTTGTTATTCTGAGCCCTTTCTAATTGTACAAGTAGAAATTACAAGAAAATATAAATAAAATGATCATTGTAAAATGCGATGAACAAATTGTTAAAAAATTAAGTGTAAGAACAGGAGATTGATTTATTTGCATTTAGATATCCAACCTGGGTACTATTTCTAGCAAACATATTGAATCCTAAGTCCTTCCAAGAATGATTTATTTGTTTATGCAGCCAGGTATGCTCTGAGTAGCACTAGATATAGTCCCAAAACTAAAAAAAATTTCAAAAAGAAATGTGTAATCATAAGTATACCTATTAATGATATATGTAAAAATGTCTTTGTGGACATTACTTGCACATAGAAGTACAGTTTAAAAATATCAGCATGGGGGAGGGAAAAATAAAAAATAAAAATATCAGCACACTCTTTTGGAAAACACATGTTATAATTAACAAGTATAATACTTATCATTGGCTGGAGCATAGCAAGTAAGTATTAAACTGATAAATTGAACTGATTATTTATCACAATCTTGCATAACAATAATGCTTAATTTCTAAGAGCTCTCTAAGATTAACATTCTGGGTGAATTAAATTTTGTGAAAGTATCTATCTTAATATTTCACATTCAATTATGAAATACCATTTAAATTAACTATTGAAATCTTGTCAAATTATCATTTCAAAACGCACTTCATACATCAATTGTAAAATCTGACAGTTAAGTTAATTATAAATGAAAAAAACTATTAAGAAGGCTTATTTTGTTTAGAAAAAAATTGTGATAATAATTTAGACAAGATTGACCATAAGTGTTTTTCTCATTCAATATTAAATATATTTTATTAGAGCTACTTGTTAAACATGCAATTAAAATTTAAAGAAAATATAATCTTATGATCAAGTAAACATTTTTTGATAAATGATCAATACAAATTAGTGATTTCAGACTTACTGTTACATATACACAATTCTGACTTTGTAGTATAAAAATCATCATAGAGTGCTGTAGTGGTGGGATAGGTGTAGGGCATTTGCTTTGCATGTAGCTGAGCTAGGATGGACAATTGTTTGATCCCCGGTGTAACATATGGTCCCCTCAGCCAGGAACAATTTTTGAACGCAGAGCCAGAAGTAACCCATGAGAATCACTGGGTGCGGCTCAAAAACACAAACAAAGAAATCATCATAGACACACACAAATAAAACAAATATGCTTACATTCAAACAAAAAGTACTTGAAAATCTATGCAAATAAGGATTCAGTTATGTGCCTCATACATACAACAAATACCTGCTTCACGTGTACTGAGTCTGATTGACATCACTTATATTTCTGCCCCATCAACATCAAATGGCAAAACCTTAACACCACAGAGCTATATGGACTAGTAACCCTAAGGACTTACTGGGAACAGGGGTTAAAGGATTGACCAGGAAACAAAACTGCTAGGTCTTGCCCCATAACTAACAACAACAAATAGTTTTTAAATTGTGTTATAAAAATAGAAACCGAGAAATTAAAAGAATAGAGCAAGGTGTGCCAAAATAAAATGCTGTATAAAGATAATTAGAGAATATTTTTTATATTTTATCTCATATGCCTTCTTTTTAAATGATCAGAGAAACTCCCTAGCAATGACCAGGAGTCTCCCTGAGTCCATTCAAGTGATCTTGTCCAGTAGTTCATTGTAAGGGCCACAGATAAAATGTCACTCTGGATCTCCAATGCTGGGGATGACCATGACCACAAGTAGTGCTAAAAGAACGCTTGAACTGCACTTAAAATTCTGGAGAAATCATATGCCTAGTGAATAAAACTGGAATAGGTTAAAATCATGTGCCTAAATGCTTACACTACATTTTGGTCTTTGATAAGATAGAATTTTAACTAAAATGGCAATTGAAAATAAAGTCATATATTAATCAAGGGTTCTATCCATTTAGAAAATTTATGGACATCAAACATGGAAAAAGCCAAATATATAAATAGAAAAAAAGTAAACAATTGTTAGAAGACCTTAACGGATGCCATACCAGCAATATAATGATGATATTTAATGAACTAGTCAAATATTTGGATTTAATATGTACTGAAATTATTAATGCCAAATACATAAATATAGAATTTTTTCAACTACAGATAGGACACCCTGAAAGATACATTTACATTATACTTAGATAACAAGAATATTTATCTATTAACTATGCTTTTTTTCTAATATAATGTGCCTAAATAGTTATATAAACAGTAAAGAAACACTGTTAAAACTCCTAAAAGATGTAACACAATATTATCTAAATAAAGCAACATTATTTAAAATTTTATAATAAAATACAAATTAGATATATTCAATAATGTGAAGACATGATCCTATTATATATAGATTTGGTGTTAGTAATATGGAAACCTCCAACTCATAAAACATAATCCATTACATTTTGTTCTGAGTACTTTCGATTAAAAATATAGTTTACAAAATCGACATCAAGAGATTTTGGAAGCATAATTTTTGAACTCCTGGGCAGCTGGTGATAGTTTGTCCTGGCGCCCTAAAAAAAAAAAAATATATATATATATATATGTATATATATATAGTTTAGTAAATATTGCTACTCCATATCCTAAAGGCTATTGTAATATATCAATATAAATTGGTGAGTCTCCAAATATTAGTTCTGAAGATTATAAATATGATATGAATAGGTAATGATATAAATGTTCTTTTTTTTCTGGTTTTTGGGCCATACCCGGCGGTGCTCAGGGGTTACTCCTGGCTGTCTGCTCAGAAATAGCTCCTGGCAGGCACGGGGGACCATATGGGACACCGGGATTCGAACCAACCACCTTTGGTCCTGGATCGGCTGCTTGCAAGGCAAATGCAGCTGTGCTATCTCTCCGGGCCCTATAAATGTTCTTTTATGTTGTAAGGAAATTCTGTTACGTGTCTGTTCTTCAGCTTCTTGCATCATTAGCAGGTCTTGCTACTACTTTTCTTTTTTAATATATAAAATATTTATTTAAGTACCATGATTACAAGCATGATTGTAGTTGGGTTTCAGTCATAAACAGAACACCCCCTTTACCATTGCAACATTCTCACCACCAATGCTTCCCTCCTACTTGCCCCTGCCTGTACCCCTGCCTGTATTCAAGACAGGCATTCTACTTCTCACATTATTTAACATTGTCATGCTAGAAGCTAGTGTAGTTATTTTCCTAATAGCATTCACCACTTTTTGTGGTGAGCTTCACATTGTGAGCAGGTCCTTCCGGCCCTTCCAGCCCTAAATTCTATTTTCTCTGGGCCTTATTGCAATAATATTTTTAATTTTTCTTAAACCCATATATGAGCAAGACTATTCTGTGTAGATCTCTCTCCCTCTGACTTATTTCACTCAGCATAATAGATTCCATTTACAACCATGTATAGAAAATTTCATGACTTCATCTTATCTGAAGGCTGCTATTACTTAATTACTCCCATTTCTGCTTCTGTTGTGGCAGAACATTCTCTGCGTGACTCTGACTTCACAAGATATTTTTTAGTAGAAATCAAGCATCCTTAATTAATATCTTTTAAAAACCCTCTCTTAGTTAATTACATTTGCAGAAATGTACTTCTAAGTAAGGATACACTCACAGGTACCACATTTTAGGACTTTGGTATATCTTTCTTTGAGTACATAATTCATCTATAACAAATGCCATTACACAGTCTATGTAAAATATGTTTTTGTAAAATATTATTTTCTTATTTTAGCCAGAAAAATAAAGACTCAAATAATAACAAAATTTAACTGGATTTTTTTTAATTATTTAAATTTTGTTTTTTTTATTTTTATTTTATTTTTTTATTTTTATTTTAATTATGACAACAAAGATGCAAAAAAAGAGGACAGGGTAAAGTTACAGTGGAAGCCCAATCAACCATAAACAGAATTCTCGGTAGTCCCATCGATGATATCCCAGCCTTGAACTTTCAGCCAAAGAACATTAAGAAAAACAAAACTGAACCCATGTACAATACAATTACTTTGTCCCTTAAATCCCCAGTTGTAGTACATACTATTTCTTAGCAGCACACAATATAATCTAAAGTCATTAGACTTATGTAACTCCTTAAACATTGAGGGCAAAGTACATTTCTCTAGTTCCATGCACATGCTTACTAGTTTAAGTTAACCTCAAAAGTTTTAGTGGGTTGTTTTTCTTAAGGATTGGAGTCAAGGGAACATAGTAAAAAATGGTATTAAAGTGGCATTTGTTTGCATAGGCCCACCAAAACATAAGGGACATGGAAAGACAAATTATGGTCTAAATACAAGGAGACCCTACCCCTGAAGTTTCCTGGCACAGGACTGACTCTAGGCTCCAGGCAAACTAGTTTGTCCAATTCAAGTCATCGTCTGTAGTGGCAATACACCTCCATTCCTCACATAGTCTCTGTTGTTGGTATCATGCTTCTGTATCAAAGATCCTGGAGTCTGCATATCCCATATTGCAGTCAGGATGGTGCAGAGCATCCTCTCGTTTCACCTCACACTTAAGGGGCAATAAAGAGAATCATGTCCTGTAGAGCAGGTCATTGTTGTTGTCAAGTCTTCTCAGTGTAGACGGAAGTCTCCTTTTAGGAGGTCGATGTCAGACCCTTGGTAGTGTCTTTCCTGGTAGAGGACTGCTTCCAGCTGTTGCTATATAAGACCTTGGATGTTTCGTAGATAGCTTGCCTGGTTCTGGCGTGAATGGAGAATGCCCATTCTTCTGAGGCCTGTGGCAGGTCATTATATCAATGTTCAGGGTGTAAGGTACATTGTACTGAGATTTATTAGATAAGAACTTATCTGTATGTATGGTGTTTTCCCATTTTAATGTGTCTATGCAAACAAGGATCAATGCCATGAAGCGTTATTGGTGCAGCTGGAGGCAATAGGAACAAGACCAGCAAATTCCATGACATAGTTTAATCATAGGTATCAAACTGAGGGACAGTTCCAACAACAATCCTTACTGAACAGCTTACAAAGAAAAGACAAGATGAAAAGTGGATAGAAACATCATGGTAGAAGAATATATAGAGAGTTATATCAGTTAAAGAAAATACCCATAAAATATACAAAAGATATATGTGTTCAATATGTGTTCAATATGTGTCCTTCTAAATAGTTCTAGGATTTGTTAGATCTACTGTATGTCTTAGGTCAGAGATTAGAACTGTGTGTTACTGAAGTTAAGAAGGGTAAATCTGGGGTACTGATGGTTGGGAGGAGCATAAGTTCGAGCGGGGGCGCTAGCCCCTGCGTGATTTGCAAAATGTAGACTGGTATGAAATTGCCAGTGACAGCCTGAGTATAGCTGAGCAGCTATCTGCCACCCACCAGATCAAATTCCACCCCCTCAGCCCCACCCTAGGCCAGTCTCCGGACAGACCCGGCCTGGGAGTGGGGAAAACCCAGGATGCCCCATCAACTCCTTCCAGGAACCCACCTGGAGATCCGGAGGAATGGGGGAGAGGGGGGTCGGGTGGCCCAGGTCCAGGCTCCCCTACCCTAGGCCGGGCCAACAGGCCGCTGGCACATGTGGAGGCCTGCCAGCTGCCCACCCATGCCGGCTAAAAATCCTGCTCCAGGAAGGGAGAGAGACCCTCCCAAGCCCGAAGGACAGGGATTTAAGCCCCACCCTAGGCCAGTCTCCGGACAGACCCGGCCTGGGAGTGGGGAAAACCCAGGATGCCCCGTCAACTCCTTCCAGGAACCCACCTGGAGATCTGGAGGAATGGGGGAGAGGGGGGTCGGGTGACCCAGGTCCAGGCCCCCCTACCCTAGGCCGGGCCAACAGGCCGCTGGCACATGCGGAGGCCTCTAACTGGATTTTATATTAGTAAATTATGCAGCCTTATTTAAGTCACAGAGCTGTATTCCAATAGTTTCACTGTAAAGATATATTCTACAATTTCAAAAAGTATAAAATTATTTTTGGACAATAATACAGCACTGTAATAATTTGCCTTCCACTCTACTATATCTCCCACACCCTTTAATTAACTTTTTAAAACATAGTTTTTATTTAACTTTGTTAAACAATATAGAAGCATATTTTCTTACATTATAAACATAGAGCATAAAAGGTTTATTTTTGGCACCCAATTATCAAGGAACAAACAGACTTTGGATACTCTGTTTACTTTTATTTCTTCAAAAGCTTTGAAAATCACCTCACTGAACATTGCCAATGCACTGAGACATAATTTAGAAATTCAAATTGGGCTTTAGGAAAGAAAATAAAAAACCTGTGTATTTTCCCCATGATGTAAATTTAAAGCAGACTTTTTATAATTTTTGTCTCTCTTAAAATGATAAGTAGGCTGGGCTGGAGTGGTAGTTCAAGAGGTAGGGAGCCTGCCTTGCATGAGCTAGCCTAGAACTGACCATGCTGTTTGATTCCCATATGGTCTCCCAAGCCAGGAGCAATTTCTGAGCACAGAGACATAAGTAACTCCTGAGCAGCACCAGGTATGGCAAAGAAAGAAAGAAAGAAAGAAGAAAGAAAGAAAAAGAAAGGAAGGAAGGAAGGAAGGAAGGAAGGAAGGAAGGAAGGAAGGAAGGAAGGAAGGAAGGAAGGAAGGAAGGAAGGAAGGAAGGAAGGAAGGAAGGAAGGAAGGAAGGAAGGAAGAAAGAAAGAAAGAAAGAAAGAAAGAAAGAAAGAAAGAAAGAAAGAAAGAAAGAAAGAAAGAAAGAAAGAAAGAAAGAAAGAAAGAAAGAAAGAAGGAAAGAAGAAAGAAAGAAATAAAGAAAGAAAGAAGAAAGAAAAGAGAAAAAAAGAGAAAAAAGAAAGATGACTAATAGGCAAAAATGAAAATTATTAGTAAATAGAAATTGAATTGAAGAAATAGTACTAGGGATAAGGCACTTACTTTCTTCCCAGTAATCAGCATTAGATCTCCTATCCCACTGTAGTCCCCTGGGTACTTTCCAGTGAACAGAGCCATGAGTAAAACCTGAGCCTATCCTGAATCCTCCCTCCCAAGGTGAAAGTCTAAGTCTCCCAATCAGCACACATACTGAAATAGAATTTATACACAATAAAAATACATTAGAAAGTTAGTTATGTTGAAATGTATATGGCTATGCTCTCAGTAAATTTCAAAAACCCTAGTGAAAAAATACTTTGTAAGAATAAAGATTTTATAAAATTTTATCCATATAAGACTCAAGACAAGTAAATAAAACACAAGTCACGACTTCATTGTAAGAGTAATAACTGTTTAAGTAACTCAAATAAACTAAATAATATATGACATATCTGAGAAAGTTTAAGTTTACTTAAAGTTTCTTAAGTTTAGAAATTGAAAGGTAGGACACATAGAATGAATATGGAACTCATACTTCAATATTTTAAGCTATATTTTTAATTATCATTATTTCTACTCACTCTCTATTCTACATAACATATATTCCCAAAATCAGGACAGCCTCAGGTCCACTTTAGATTCAGATTAAATTCAGAATCTGACCATTTTCTGCTTCTTTCTCTACAACCATTTGAATCAAGCCATCATTATCTATCACCTACAGTCTTGGAATTGCTCTTTAACTGGTTTCCCTATTTTTTTCCTAACCTGTTATTTCACCAGGCAGCCAAAATGATTCTGTTAAAATTTCAGCTTGAGTTTGTCACTTTTCAACTCCAAACTCTCCTGTGGCTATTCATCACATTCAGATTAAAAACCTACTCTTTTACAATAGAGTGCAAAACCCTCTGACCTTTTCTTCTTTAGTGTCTATTCCATTCGAACCCAGCTGACCTTTTTAATGTTCCTTGAAGACTACAAGAATGATACTTTTCAAAATGTTTCCCCTTGTTCCCTCTTTTTATTTTTACTCAAAACATCTGCTTCATTTGCTCACTAAATTTTTCTTAAAAGGCAATAATGTTTTTAATTTTATAATGCCCTTGTGGATATCCTCCAGAAAAAAGAATTTCTTATATCCATATCTCATAGTTTTGAAATTAGTTTCATTACATATTATTTTAACATTAATATGGAGCACACATTGCCAAATTTTATATTTATTTACAAATTTATCTTCTTTATAGATATTATATTATTATATCTGAAATATTGATTCTATATTAGTGTATCTCCATTTTTAGAATTTAGAATAATTGAGAAGTTAAATAAACTGCTAAATTATTCGTCTTGTTAAATGAATGCACTTAATATTTTAATTTTAAAATCTAGCATCATATAAATAAAATATTCTAAAATACAGTTGATTTATTCTAGTCACTAATATTTTTTACTATTTTTATTTAACTTTTATGTATTTGTGTGTAAGTGTGAGGTATGTGTTATGCAAGGGCATGATTTATACACATCTTCCCCAGCCAACACAAATGTAGGACTTTATATTCTTTATTCATTATTTTTTAATTTTGTGCAAATATTTATAAATATATAGATATGACCTGATAGCTATAAAATATTAGAAGTTTTATGCTAAGATTCATTTCAACAAATAGATTACATGTGTATATACATATAAATAAAATCTAAAAAATGTTTTTATAAAAATTGGGGAGTCACACCCAGCAGCACTCAGGGATTATTCCTAGTTCTATGTTCAGAAATCGCTCCTGGCAGGCTCGGAGGGACCATATGTGATGCCTGGATTCAAACCACTGACCTTCTATGAAAGGCAAACGCCTTACTTCCATGCTATCTTTCCAACCTCTGTTTAAAAAACATTTTTTTATTTTTTATTTTATTTTTTTTTGGTTTTTGGGCCACACCCGCGGGTGCTCAGGGATTACTCCTGGCTGTCTGCTCAGAAATAGCTCCTGGCAGCTGGGGGGACCATATGGGACACCGGGATTCGAACCAATCACCTTTGGTCCTGGATCGGCTGCTTGCAAGGCAAACACCGCTGTGCTATCTCTCCGGGCCCTGTTTAAAAAACTTTAAGGAAACATTAAAATTAGTTATAACTGGGATCATCCCAAGAAGTTCAATTAAATATAATTATGTTGTATTTTTGAATTGCTAAGTAATCAAATAAAAATAAACCAAATAAGTCATTAAGGCATTCATAAACTTATATATTTATCAAGCTGAACAAAAATAACAGATGTTCCCAGTACTAAATCTAACAGAAAACCATTTTTATGAATCCTAGTAAGAAGTATTCTAAGGAACATGTTTGGACAATTAAAAAGTCTTCAATAAACACTTCTCATTTCTACAATTAGTACCACATACAAAGTCACTATTATATCTTATGATTATTACTAGGTTGATACTATTTACATATATGTCTATAAGCTTTTGTTATCCCTGACACATATATTTGAATTCTATTATAGGGCCAAATTATTTTACATTATAAACTCAAAACTTCGGGCCTGAAAGATAGCACAACAGTAGGGCATTTGCCTTGCACACACCTGACCCAGGAAGGACCAGGGTTTGATTACCAGCTTACTATATGTTTCCCCAAGCCTGCCAAAAACCAATATTGACCACAGAGCCAAGAGTGACACCTGAACAACACAGGGTATGGCTCAACTATTTCCACAAAAATCTCAAAATTTAAATATTGGCTATACTGAAAATTAATATCTCATGCATATAATTTTTAAAAAATAAACTGTTTTATTTTTTTCTTCAATAGTTTGATCTTTATTCATTCTCTATTAGAATAACAATAAAACTCTAGTTTATTCTTATTTAAATTTGAAACAATAGTAATAATTTGAAGGTTAAAAAAACAGACTTTTAGTGAATAGTCATTACAATGCCTTGCTTGGTATTGTTTATTATTTAATAATACTGAACAAAAACCTTTGATCAACCAATCTACCAGTATTTTGAAGACTGTAAATTTTATTTTTATATATTTCTAATGGCAGAGAAAAATTGGAGTCTAAAGCTTCTATAAACAAACAAATAACTAAATTTATATTAAGATAAGCAGGTAATCAGCAGTTGAGATTACCTATGAGATAAGAGGACCAGATAATTTCTTCTTCACTCAGTGCTCTTCTAGATGTTCAGAGGATAGGATAGGAAATATTCTTACAGTAAGAAAATAAAAATTTAATCATTGATACCAAAAATTGAACTGAGGATCTGGTTATAAGATATAAGAAGTATCTAAAAAGGTTTTAGAAATTAGGGTGGAAGATAGAATATGAAAGGTCTTACTTGAAAGTCAGACCTATCATATGGTTTTTGGTTCAAATCTTCATAGCAAATATGTGATTTCAGGCTACTGAAAGAGGTCAAAACTGAGTTGTCCAGTCTAGAATATTTCTACAACTTTTGTTGACACATAAGTGGCAACCTCCAATATACAGAATGTGAGCAGCAACCTAATTTATTTATAGGCATATGGACAAAAATATTAGTAGTGCTCCAGTTTGGACATGAAATTAGAATACACAATGACTGTGTTAAATCATGGTATTAGTAATAGGAAAGAAGAGGACTATCAGCTGCTCACCCGAGGGGAAGTGAACAAAGGGAGTGAGGTTCCATGTATATTCATTATTACTTATATTGGTACTTTCAGTAGTTGTAGTATGATGTGTCTTTCTTGATATAGCTAAATAAACACCCCAAAATTGCAAGTATACCAAAAGTTCTTACCAAAAAAGTGTATATCTGGTACAGGTCTAAAAACCATTTATTTTTATGTCAATAATGTAATGTTCCATTACCCATCCTTTCACTATTGTGCACTTCTCACCACCAATATCAAACAGTTTTCTTTCCACATCCCAGCCTGCCACTGTAGTTGATATTTTTCTTCTCTTGAACCCAAAGAGTAACCTCAAAAAACTGGAGAGATAGCACAGAGGTAGGGCATTTGCTTTGCATGCAGTTGATCCAGGACAGAGAGTGGTTCAAATCCAAATATCCCATATGGTCCCCCGAGCCTGCCAGGAGTGATTTCTGAGTACAGAGCCAGGAGTAATCCCTGAACATTGCCGGTGTGATACACCCAAAAAAATACTTCAAAAGTACTTTATCAAGGAATAAGTTCAAATAAAACTATAATGACATATCTTGAGGAAATTGAACATTATTTTCATTATTTAAAGAAGACATATATAGGTACTACAAAAAGAAATCCAGACTTACTACCATAAGAAGTTGGGAATTTGTCCCAGGACAGAAAAACATTCATTCAAAAGGATGTATTCACATCATTATTCATTGCAGCCCTCTGTACAATAGCTAAAATTTAGAATAAACCTAGATGTCTAACAGATGAGTGGATCATGAAGATGTGGTACATGTATACAATGGAATACTACATAGCTGTAAGGAATGATGAAAGCAATGTATTTGCCATAATACAAAAAGAATGAAAGATATTCTATTAAATGAAGTAAGACAGGAGAAAGATAGATAATTATAGCACTAATATTTGGTATTTATAAAAACACCATGAAAAATGCAGTGATCAAATGGGAGTTGATTTGAACATCCTTGACCCCAGAATATAGCAAGGAGAAGGAAAATAGTTGAATGGAGGAGGAGAAACACAAATATGAAAGGATCAGGATCAGGGACCAAGTGGTCTCAGTTTCATGGGCTGAGTAAAACACAAAAAAGGACAGAAATAAATATTATAAATATTTAAGCCAAAGTCAACAGCAATAGAATTAAGAGACCTGAATTCTAACAATCTAAAACTGTATAAGTGCCTGTTATACTGGCAGACTGGGGTGCAAAGGGTGGTGGTATAAGATAAACCTGATTCATTATATTTCTAAAATTCAAATATGAAGGACATTGTATATCACAATGCTTTCAATAAAATAAAATTTAAAAATGAATAAATTTGAGTTGTAATAATTTGTAATAAATTTGAGATATAATAATTTAAATAATTATGAGGAACATACATACTGAAATATTTAAATGTAATGCAGTTAAATTACATGATAATATTTGATTTCTACTTGCAATAAAGTCTTCATTGGATTTTTGATAAAGGAGCAAAAAATCCTAAATGGAACAAAGAAAGCCTCTTCAACAAGTGGTGTTGGCAAAACTGGGTAGCCACTTGCAAAAAATTGAACTTAGACCCCCAGCTAACATCATGTACGAAGGTAAAATCCAAATGGATTAAAGACCTCGATATCAGCCCCAAAACCATAAGATATATAGAACAATACGTAGGTAAAACACTCCAGGACATTGAGGCTAAAGGCATCTTCAAGGAAGAAACTGCACTCTCCAAGCAAGTGAAAGCAGAAATTAACAGATGGGAATATATTAAGCTGAGAAGCTTCTGCACCTCAAAGGAAATAGTGCCCAAGATACAAGAGCCACCCACTGAGTGGGAGAAACTATTCACCCAATACCCATCAGATAAGGGGCTAATCTCCAAAATATACAAGGCACTGACAGAACTTTACAAGGATTTTTAAAAATTTTAATGAGTAGAGGCTGGAGCGATATCACAGCAGTAGGATCTTTGCCTTGCATGCAGCTGACCCAGGATCTACCTGGGTTTGATCCCTGACTTCCAATATGGTCCCTCAAGCCAGGAGTGATTTCTGAGTGTAGAGCTAGGATAACCCTGAGTGTCACCGAGTGTGTACAAAAAAATTTTTTAAATAAATTATCACATTGTGTAAATGCTTCTCAATAAAATTTAGTTATATTGCCACTTAATATACTTAACAATTTTTATAAATTCCCATGCAATATAATGTTTTATAATGAAGCACAATTTGATATAAGAGTATTCAAAAATTTTATATATAAATTGTATATATATAAAATTATATATTAAACTTCCAATTTTGATTGCATAGTACACTTAAGCAGTTTATTACTTTGTTGTAACTTCTAAAAAGTTTGCAGTTTTAGGTTTTTTTTTATAATTTGGTTTTAATTCATTTTGTACATCTGCTAAGTCAGCATGTGGCCACTAACACATCATATGCGTTGTCACTTAATATGGTGTGATTTAGTGAGGAGAGATCATTTCTCTCAGGAAATGAGGCGACTCAAAACATCCAAATAGTTGTCAGTTTAAAAGTTTAGGTTGTAGACTTCAATAAACTGATCTATTTAACCTGTCTAAATTATGACTAATCTTAAAGGAAAAAATTGTCAACCTATTTCGAGTGTTTTTTAATAAGTGCTCATTTTGAACATCATAAAATCTTGAAGAAAACTTTTAATCTGTGAACATTGATACAAAATATTATTCTTTTAAAGTATATGGATTTATGGTTATTTTATAATTATCCCATTTTACATTTTTAAAGATTAAATATTTTGCTGTTATTTAGTTTTAACATATTAAATATATTAAAAACTTATGATAAAAATCTACATCTCATTTTAATCACTATATTTAATGATTATATTAAAATTAAATGATTACATTCACATATCACAATATAATTATTTTATAATATAAATTAATATAATTTATGAATCATAGTATATAAACAATATTTATATAAATATAAATATATATTTATAATAAAATAAGATTTATATAATATTTATATGATCAATAATATATATAATTGTGAAAGATTAATATGATTTGTTTATCATGATAAAATATATTATATATTATGATCACTAATATTTTTAATAAAATCTTTTTTAAGCACCTTGATTACAGACATAATTGTAGTTGGGTATCGGTCATATAAAGAACAGTCCCTGGGGCCAGAGCAGTGGCACAAGTGGTACCTTGCAGGCATTAACCTAGGACTGAACACGCTTCAATCCCCAGCATCCCATGTGGTCCCTCCAAGCTAGAAGTGATTTCTGAGCGCCAGGAGTAACCCCTGAGCGTCATCGGGTGTGGTCCAAGATAAAAAAAAAAATTAGAACAAACCTTTTACTAGAGCAACTTTTCCACTACCAATGTCCCCTATTTCCCTCCTTCCTTCCCAGTCTGAATTCCAGATAGGCTTTCTACTTCTCTCACTCATTGACATTATGATAGTTGACAGTGTAGTTATTTCTATAACTATACTCACCCCTCTTTGTTGTGAGCTTCATCTCATGAGTCTGTCCTTCCAGCCCTCATCTCAATGATCTCTGGGCATTATTACAATAATGTCTTTATTCTTAAAACTCATAGATGAGTGAGATCATTCTGTGTCTATTTCTCTCCCTCTGACTTATTTCACTCAGCATAATAGATTCCATATACATCCATGTATAAAAAAATTTCATAACTTCATCTTTCCTAATGGTTGCATAATACTTCATTGTATATATGTACTACAATTTCTTTAGCCATTCATCTGCTGAAAGGCATCTCAGTTGTCTCCAGAATCTGGCTATTGTAAATAGCGCTGCAATGAATATAAGAGGGAGGAATTTTTGAAGTGTGTGTGTGTGTGTGTGTGTGTGTGTGTGTTCCTAGGGTATATGTCTAGCTGGATCATATGGGAGCTCAGTTTCCAGTTTTTTGAAAAATCTCCATACTGTTTTCTATAAAGGCTGGACGAGACAACTTTCCCACCAGCAGTGAATGAGAGTTCCTTTCTTCCCACATCCCTGCCAGCACTGATTGCTCTTCTTCTTTGTTATGTGTGCCAATGTCTGTGTCCTGAGATGGTGCCTCATTTTTGTTTTGATTTGCATCTCTCTGATGATGAGTGATGAGAAGCATTTTTTCATGTGCCTTTTAGCAATTTGTATTTTTTTTCCTTTGAGAAAGCATTTGTTCATCTCTTCTCATTTTTTGATGGGGTTAGATGTTTTTATCTTGTTAAGATCTGTCAGTCTTACATATTTGGATATTAGACCCTTATCTGAATATTATTTGGTAAATAGTTTCTCCCATTCTGTGGGTGGCTTTTGTATCCTTGTCACTTGTCTGAGGTGCAGAAGCTTTTCAGCTTAATATAATCCCATCTATTTATTTCCTTTTCCACTTTTTGGAAATGATGTTTCCCCTCACTGAAGATTAGTTTAGTCTCAATGTCATGGAGTGTTTTACCTACATGTTGTTCTATAAAACTTTATTGTTTTAAGTCTGATACGAAGGTCAGTAATCTATTTGAATTAGGCCTTTGTGTATGGTGTTAGATGGAGGTCTGAGTTCTGTTTTTTTTTTTTTTCATGTGTCTGACCAGTTGTCCCAACGCCACTTATTCAATAGACTTTCCTTGGTGTATTTTGCATTTCTTGCCCCTTTATCAAACATTAATTGATGGAATGTCTGGGTAACATATTCTCAATACTCAAGTCTATTCCGCTGATATATAAATATATTATATTTTACAATCATTATATTTAAATGTTATATTAAAATTAAATGATCATAATAAAATTAACAATTTATTTTTAAAATAGAATATCTCATACATAAATTAAAATTTGTAGATGATGATTGATTTATATATTAGTTTTAAAACTAGAATATAACACAGATGCATAACAATATTATTATGATTCTATTCTTCAGTTTGAATATAGTGAATTTTATAACATTAGTAACTTCACATTATATGAATATTATAGAATTTTGTAATCTATACAAATTTTTAGCAGTAAAATTATTGTGGGCATAATTTAATAAAAAAATTCTTATTGATACTACCTGAAAAAGGAGAGACCTGTTCATCAATATTTTACCAAGGTGAGCCTCATTCATTGCACTCTAGGTGTGCTAACTTTGATTTTCCTAAATGAGAAAACTTGCCTGAAAAATTTGTAGTAGTGGGTAACTGTGTTTGTGCTCTCCCCTAAAAAAAAACACCTAATTAATTTGAGAACTAAGAAATATAAACAAGGATTAAAATATATCAATGTTGACATTTTGATTTACTAATTGAACAATCTTCTAATGATACAATATTATTATTAATATTATTGTTGTTGTTGTTTTTCTCTTCTTGAATTTGTGCTACAAAAATATTATCTATAGCCCAAATCATGGTGTTAATTTCTAAAAAGTTGGAGCCGGAGTTACAGCACAGTGGTAGGGTATTTGCTTTACATGCGGCAGACCCAGGACAGACCTGGGTTTAAATGTGACCTGGTTTTCATGTGTCTCATATGTTCCCCCAAGTAAGGAGCTATTTCTGAGTGCATAGCCAGGAGTAACCCCTGAGAGTGACAGGGTAGGACCTAAAAAAAGCAAAAATATAAATAAATAAAATAAATAATAAAAGTGTATGCCTACTAATCTAAATAAGATTTAGTAGCCTGTAATTTCAAACTTAACATAATATTAGAAGTGAAGACAGCTAGTTCATTGAATTATGTGATCAAGGTAAGGTTAATCATAATCCATATTTCTAAATTTAACTATTTCTCTCAGTCTTTACCCACCCTCTGATTACAGAAAAACAAGCAAGTATTATACTATAGTTTATGTAGTAATTACCTCTTTCATTTGTACACTAGTCTGGCTTATGTAAATAAAAAAAATCTAATTTCCTTTCTTACAGAAATACTGGATGTTATTTATAAAGAATGCACTAGAAAATTGTAATAAAAAGCAGAAGGTTCTTTATTATATGTTACCTAAAATACAATCATCTTTTAATTTATAACATAATATATTAACCACTCTTGTTATCAAGTGTGTGAATTTATATTTATAAATATTTATGTGTATTCATAATTTGCTTAATTTTTAATAATGAGTTTATTTTTAATAGTTGTCTAAAATAGAGAGCACATATATACTCTTTTTTACTTTAGCAGAATTGTTTATATAATAGTTTACTAATATTTTGAAAACTGTATGTGTACTTTGCAACATTAGAAACATCTTGAATTTTGTATTTAATTTAGCAGAATTCTAGAGAATTGTATTTCATCTGATAGTCTAAAAAATTTAGCAATCCAGATTGTATTTACAGATTCTACTTTATTGGTTTTGTTTTGTTTTGTTTTGTTTGGGATGTCATGTCCTACAGTGTTTGTCATTTACCTCTGAGTATAGAGGTACCAGAGATTTACTTTTGATTATGTTTGATTTGTAAGTGAAATATATTGAGACTTAATCTATTTACCTCATAGAATCCCCAACTAATAGAGTGAAAGCAGTTTCAATAATATTTTAAGTGAAGTAAGTCAAAAATATAATAAAAAAATCTTAAAATGCATTGCAATCTGTGTTGGAAAAAGGCAGGATTTTTAATGATATTTTAGGTAAAAGAAAAGAATATAGAAAATTAGAGAAAAATAATAAGATAAAATACAACATGATTTATAATTCATAATGGAACTATAACTAGACTTATAAAAAGTCTATAAAAATTCTATAAAAATGGGATATTATTATATATATTATTAATTATTATATTATTATTTATTATATATATTATATATATTATATATATTATATATATTATATTTATATTCTATAAAAATGGGATATTATTAGAGTATTAAAGGAGAGGCAATATGAAATAAACTTGTATATTATGAGATAGACCCTCAGGTATATGATACAGGAGCAAGAAATATGAAGTAGATCAAGGAAAGCCTTTCAACAATTAGTGTTGGAAAAACTGGTCACCTATATTCCAAATAGTGAACTCAGTCCCCTCTTCAACATTGTTAACAAAATTCAAAGTAAAATGTATTAAAGACTTTGATATCAGACCTGAAACTATAAGGAACAAGTAGAGAACATAGGCGGAACTCTCAATGACTTTGAATCAAAAGGTATCTTCAGTGATGACACACCACTGGATAACTAATGGAATCAAGGACAAACAAATGGGAATACATTAAACTAAGTAATTCTGCACCTCAAAGAAAATAGTGACTAGGATGCAAAGACTACCCATGGAATGGAAGAAACTATATACCTTATAACCATCTGATGAATATCTAAGATATATAAGACACTGGTATAGTGCAATAAGAAAAAAAAATCTAACCCTGACAGAAATTTTCTGACAGACATTTTTTTGAATAATAAATATAGATGTCCAAATGGTGGAAGAAAACATGTTCCACATCATTAATCATAAGGGAAATGCAAATCAAAACAACAGTGAAATATCTTTCACCACAGAGTATGGCTCACTACACAATAAACAAGAACAACCAGAGCTGGTACAGATGCAGGGAGAATGGGACTCTCATTCGTTTGATCGTCAGAATGCCAGCTTGACCAGCCATTTTGGAAAATAATACGTATGTACCTTAAAAACTAGAAATTTAGCAAGCACATGACCCATCATTACTGCTCATAGGAATATACCTGAGTCCCAAAAACACATTGCAGAAAAGCCCATAGTATTCTGATGTTCATCGTAGAACTTTTCAAATAACCAGAATCTGGAAACAACACAAATTCTTCATATGACATGAGTGGATAATGAAAGGTGGTACATCTACAAACCAGTAGCTGTTTAGATAAATGAAATCAGGTTATTCACTTATACTTGCATGAATATGGAGAGTACTATACTAAGTAAAATGTGTCAGAGGGAGAGGAATAGATCTAGAATAATTGTACTTATTTTTGAGAAATATAATTTTAATAATTATAATTTTAATATATTTTATATTATATAGTATAATATATAATTATATATTATATAATTATATATAATTTTATTTTATTTTATATAAAATAAAATATTTATATATAATATATAACTATATCATTATATAACATATAATTATATATTATAATTATAATTTTAGTAATATCCAGGGACACTAGGACTAAAAAAAAATGAATCCCTTTAAGGAGCTATCATAAATAGGAGGAGTACAGTTAAAGCAGAGTGGAACTACTATGCTAGTGATAGACATGACCACTCTAGATAAGAACTGAGTGCTAAAAGAATATAAAGTCAGGTGTGTGATACCCCTTCAGTAACATTTTGGAAACCACACTGTCTAAAAGGAAAATAAAAGGAAGAGAAATAGAGAGAGAGAGGAACAGACAGAGTGATACAAAGACAGAGACAGCGAGACAAAGAGACAGAGGGACAGAGAGACAGAGAAAGAAAAAGGATATTTGCCCTAGAAGCAGGCAGACTCGGAAAAACACAATGGGAAGGGCAGGAGCATTACACTAGGACATTGGTGGCATAAAATATGGTGGTGAAGGGTGTTATACATTGAATCTCTGAAATTCAATCACTAACAGTTTTATAACTGTGGGGAAAAAAACTTTATTAAGTACAACCTTGTTATAATGACATGTAAATAAAGTAATAAAATGATTTTAATTTTAGTACTAATTTACAGATATATGAATATATATATATGTACTATACACTTATATACTTGTTGATGTTCTCATTTAATATTTTTCTTTCTCAAGCTTCAGGCTTTAAAAAATAAAAACTATTTGTTCTTTCTAGATTTGTCGTTATTATTGTCATTTTTGTCATTCAGATACACATATATGTAGTTACACATTTTGATACAAAAATGAATATTCCTTATGAGAATCACAAAAACTTTACTCATAAGTGAATTGCTTATAAGGTACAGACACAAAAATTTCAAAAGATTCTTTAGCACTTTTCCATAGATACCAAAGCTCTATGTTATGCTAGCAGAGTTCTGTATTCAAAGACAGCAGATTCATCTGAAGGGATGTTGTCTAGTGAGAAAAAGATGGTAGTCTGTCTTTTAAGTTACTGAAAAATATTTCAGCAAGAAAAATATTTTAATTCTAATTAAATTTTATTTTGGGGGGCCAGCGAGGTGGCGCTAGAGGTAAGGTGTCTGCCTTGCAAGCGCTAGCCAATGAAGGACCTCAGTTTGATCCCCTGGCGTCCCATATGGTTCCCCAAGCCAGGGGCAATTTCTGAGCGCTTAGCCAGGAGTAACCCCTGAGCATCAAACAGGTGTGGCCTGAAAAACCAAAAAAAAATTTTTATTTTTAAGTGAATAATTGAAAATTAAAACTCAAAAATTGTGCATTAAATGCTAATAAGGAAAGAACATTTTTCTTTCAATTTTTATTAAAAAATGAGTGCTAAAATAAAAAATAATAAGTGCTATAACAGAATGTCTAATTCACATGGGACAACATTTTTGATGTTGTTTTATATATTTGAGCAGTAAATGTTGCAAAGCAAAATAGCCTTTTCCCTACTCTCATAAATATTTCTATTTAGCTAGTAGTAATAACATAACAAGTTTGATATAGGTTTTGAAGGATAACTAGTATCTCTGAAAGGGGAGAATTAAGAGGACATACACCTCAGAAGAAAGAGAAAGCAGAGATGATGAAAGAATGAGATGAGCTAGTAGAAAAACTCCAGAAAAGACGAAGGTCAATGAATCAATGAGTTAAGCCATCTTTTTGCTATTTATTATTTAGTGAACTTAGTCTATTTAAGCAGAGACCACAAAAAGGAAATCAAGACGAAAGATGGCTCTTATCTCCCAGAGAAAGGCTTTCCAAGGAACAACACATGGCAAAATTAAGAGATAAATATTTATAGCTGAAATAGGACAAATATATAGTTGCCAGTTTTTCAAAGTGAGTGTTTTAAAAAGAGGGAGGTCAGAGAAGCAATTTTTAGAATTAAAGTCTGATGTTTAGTTGAACTGAGTGCAAAATTCAGGAAGGCTTCAGAGAAAAGATAAAACATGCCTTTAATAGCTGATCTTATCAAACTATGAAGTCTGAAGACTTATTTTTCATGTCATGATGTTATTCTTTTGGGATGGGGTATGTCTTGTGGTACTCAGCCCTCTACTCCTGAGTCTGTGCTCAGGGATCATGCCTTGCTGGGTTTGGATTACCATATGGGGAGTCTTGAATTATACCCAAATCAGCCAGATGCAAGAAGTGTGACATGCTCTGTACTATCTGTGCAACCAGTGAATTATATGTCTTATAAAGGACATTTTCTTAGCATATTTTACTGAAAAAAGTTTCTAGTTTTGCTATGAAATATAACCTAATAGACGAAGATATAGATATATATCAAGATATAGAGAATTTGAGAGTTATAGATAAATCATAGGATAGTCAACACAGTTAAATCCTACTGTGATCTAAGAGTAATTAAATGAAAACAACATAGAACAACTAAATAAAATAAGTCATTACATTTTTAACAATGCATATCAATCTATCACTATTATCTATCTAAATCTATTAATAAATTTATTTTTACTTATGTTAGTAACACAATTTTCTGTCATTTAAACTTCTCTACTCATTTGATGTTCCTGCATCTGTTGTTTATTTTTAATAGCCATAAAGGATCCAAGGATCTAACAGACAGATGTCCATCAATTACAACAGCTCTTGAGTGTTTATTATATTAATTATTAAAATCATAATTACCAATATATTAGCATTTATAAAGACCTATATAATTTATTTGCAGTCTCTTGATGCTCATCTAAAGTCTTATTTCTGATATGAAGAACTTTTATTTTTTTAATGCTTATGTCAAATTAATTCAGTAGAAGGGCTGGAGCAGTGGCTCAAGTGGTAAGGCATCTGTCCTGCACACTCTAGCCTAAGACACGCCGTGGTTCAATCCCCCGACATCCCATATAGTCCCCCAAGCTGGAGCAATTTCTAAGCTCATAGCCAGGAGTAACACCTGAGCATCACCAGGTGTGGCCCCCCTTAAAAAAATTTAATTCAGTAGAGTAAAGTTGATAGCCCACATACTGCCAGCACCCATGACTTCTGATCTTGAATACACTTTAGTTATTTTATATTTTTAGAACAGAGAACTTTTTCATTGATTAGTGCTAAAAACAATCTCTTGGCATGTTAATTGTAGCTGTTTTGGTAGCAAATATTATGACTTCAACAGGTACATGCATGAGGTAAGTAGGGTCTGTCACATAGTTGCTCCACTCTGGAGCATTAGTACACTTAGAATTATTAATTGAATAATGTTATCACTCTAAGTTTATTTGAGAATAATTGAGAAATTCTGTGATAGTAAAATAATAAATTAATAAAAATATTATCATATGATATAAGATAATGTTCATTGTTATTTTTTGCTTAGTTTTACATCATATATAATGATTTTCAGAGTTTATTCCAGGTCCTGTGCTCAGAAGTCATTCCTAGAAAAACCTAGATGCCATATGAGGTGTCAGGAATCAAACCAGATCAGCCATATGTAAAGCCAGTACCTACCCAGTACTCCTGGTGGTTATCATGTCGCCTGGAAAACAAATTTAGGAGTGAACAAGACCAATGCTAACAAAGGACTACATAAGGTACAGACTGTATGTTCTAAACTTCAATTCACAATGATCGGTCAGTTTGCAAAGTAAATAATATAAATATAGATGAAGATATAAAATGAATATAAGTGAAGATCTTATACTACGATAAAAATGCTACTGTGTACAGTAGGTTGTAACAAGTTTAGAATGAAAACAAAATAAAATCTATTCAAGATAAGTAGTAAAAATATTGCTTGTCATTTCTCCTTTTCCCTTTACATGGAAGACAAAAAAATGAAAATCATACCACAGTTTTTCAGAGTGGACTATTATAGCATTGAAATTCTGGATTAAAATTTAATGGAAAATATTAATAAATGTTGTAATATTAAGAGATTGCTTTGATTTTCTTTCTTCACTTTACCTATAGATTGTGAAAAAGAATTTATCAGTCTCATAGAGCTTTTGTTACATAATTATTACCATACAACATGGCTAAATTATGATAAAAATAAAAAATATTGGTTATAATTTATATAAATATCTAATTTTATTACATCTATATTTTTTATTTTGATATTTTACATTTCATATTTCTATGTACTTATTCAAATAATACCTTATCAGTGAGATCTCTCCTGGAGGCTATTTAAAAATATATATATAGCCCTTTTTTTAGATATATTAGTCTCTAGTGTTTCTTTTTCTGCTTAGCACATATCTTGTAGCATCCCTGTCTTTTATACTAGATAGTTTGCCTATTTGATAAAAATTAATTTCTTGAATGATATATAATTTTAATACTGATGAGGAAGTTTTAGGAATTATAGGAATAACTGATGAAGGAAAAAGTAGAATTCAATATCTCAGAAAAATATAGGTGATTCAATTCTTTGACACCTACATGTCCCCCAAAACTTATCTATAATTATTTGCCTGGTATTAAATTATTAGTAAAAAGGCAGAGTATACTAAGCACTTTAAAGCATTTTGCTTTTTATGCAATCCACCAATGCTCAGTCTCCAGTGCTCAATATCATCACCTGAGAACATGTAGGAGTAATCCCTAAGAATGGATCATAGGAGTAATCCCTATGTGTGGATTAAGGAGTAAACTCTGAGCACCTCTGGGTGTGGCGCTAAACCAAACAAAAAAGTAAAAATATATTCAACTCCAAATGTATAAAAATTGAGATATCATTCTGGGGAAAATCTAGTCAAGTGTTTTTGTTTATTGTTGGGCATATACCCCTATTTCACCATCTCTACAACATTTAATTTGGGGGGGGTTTGGGAGTCACACCCTGCAGTGCACAGGAGCTACTCCTAGCTCTGTGCTCAGAAATCGCTCCTGGCATGCTCAGGGTACCATATGGGATGCCAGGATTCAAACCACTATTGGCCCCGGGTTGACCCCTTGAGAGGCAAACTCTCTACCACTGTGCTATCTCTTGGGCACCTCTACAACATCTTAAAAGGATTTTTTTTAATGTAAAAGATGAAGATATTTCATGTACTTACTATACATTTATTTCTTGAGGTTATGAGTCATAACAAAAACTACAAAATAGATTTATATAAGTTAGAATATAATTTTAAACATTTTAAAATTTGTGATGAATAAAAATGAAAGACATGATACCAACTCTTTGAGCTTTCACTTTAGGAGACTTTATGCAGAAAATGGTGTTAGGCATCCAGCTGTGTTTTCTAGAAGACATTTATTTTAATTTATATTCAATCTATTTTTACTTTAATGACAGTGCCACTGGCTATTTTATGAGCAGTGGCTTAGATTCACATCACCACGTAACTTTCTAATTAAAAAGTTTAAATTGTTCTTAACTATAATAAAGATAATTACATTGTATGAGAACTTAAAAAATAAGCTGTTCTCCATAGTCACTTCATTGAATTCTTATTTTGAAAAACACTCAATTTAATGGGAATCAATAGTACATAATCTATCTTCACATAGTCTAAAATGTATTATTTTTTATCTTCAAATATTGTTATTAAATTATACATAATATATAATATTAAATCAATTTGGGGAAAGATATACAAATATATTATCTATATAATATTTCATCAAATTTTAAAACATGATTTCATATGGTTTTATAGTATTTGAAAACTTCATTGATTTATGCTGTTGATAAACTCAAATTAGTTTATAATGGAGACAGATCAGTCTGGAAGTATTACTATTAATTAAAATAATATAAAATTATCTATTATACAGCTAACAACGCAAACTAAACTATCTGTCTGAGCTATTATATCCAAGTATTTATTACTTCCTAAAATATATTTTACTACCAAAGAGAGTGACATTATTTTTCCTAATATTAAAAAGGTATACTATTTGAACATTATAATAGTAACACTCATGTTAGATAATTATGATTAACATCTCTTCCATTTTCTTTGACAGCGGTACTTGATCTTTTCCACATTTTAAGTGAAATGAAGCAGACTGGGTGGATCCTAAATCAGGATCTGCTGCTAATTGAATTTGATTAGGAATTCCAAGCATGAAAATAAATCCACATATATAATGATGTATGTTTATTTTATATAGACATATATAGAGGACATAAAGAGGTTCTCTTATTATATAGAATTATATTGAGCAGTTGATGAGCTATTTTAATTTTAATCATAGTTATAATTATCTAGCATTATTTATAGCAGTAGGAAAAAAACAAAAGCAATGTTAACCAGAAATTGGCAGAAAATTATGAACAAAAACCCTTCAAAAGAGAATTAAATTGGTTTTACTCTGACATTAAAAAACAACTGGGAGTAAAATGATGCTATAGGGGGTAGGGTTCTTGTCATGCAGAGAAGCTAGTTGGGTTTGATTTTGGCCTGTGGTCTTCCATGTCCTGTCACAGTGATTTCTGAGACCTGCCAAGAACAATCTCTGAGCACATAGATAAGTGTAAGATCTGAGCACTTCCAGAGTTATCCCAAACCAGAATTCATCTGATCATAATTGTGCAGTTAGCACTTATTTTTTATTAAACACATATACATATGTCTTCATATTAAAGTAATCCCATAATGTATATATTTCTGACATATTTACAATCAAAAGACCATGATTTCACTACTTTCTCAACATTTTACTAGCATTAAAATATATTTTATTCTATAGGTATTATTTTTTATTATTATAATCAGGATAATTAACCTGATGTATCTATTTTATATAAAGGGTAAATTTCCTACTAAGTATTAAGATTTTTTTGTATTTATAAGTTAACATTGCATATTATATCTGTGTACTAAGCCCTTATATTTATATTAGCAATTTAATATATAATCAGTCATATTATGTCACCATTCATTTCTCTTATATATTATTTCTTACATATTATCAGTAAAATTGATAGAGCTGCCATCAGACCTAGCACTCCTCCTTTTTGATATTTATTCACAGGAGAGAAATAATTTCATCCAAAAGGACTTATGCAAACCACTATTCATTACATCACTCGATATAATAACTAAGGCTTGGAATCAATCTAGATTTCAACAATAAAAGAGTGGATCATGGAGATGTGGTACATATATACAATGGAAGAGTACATATCTGGAAGGAATGATAAAATCATGCAATTTGCTACAACATGGATGGACCTAAAAGATGTTATGTTAAATGAAGTAAACTATAAGAGGAAGAATATAAAATATTACTTATATTTGGTATTTAAAATAATTGCATGAAAATGCACTGATTAATTGGAAGTTATGTCAAACACCTATGGCCCCAGAGTACATCAAGGAGAAGGAAAGAGAGTAGAAGAGAAAAAACTCAAATATAAAAGGATAGGGCCAGTGGTCCATGGTCTAGGTGAATTGGTAGCTTTAAAAAAGGGTAGGTCTAAATACAAAAGCTAAAAACAATGAAAAAAAGACAAAGAAAAATGGAATCAGGAGATCCAAACTTTAACAATCAAACTTAAAATGGTCCTATTATCCCCTATATAGGATGCATGTAGAGAACATTGGTAAAGGGAGGTGGACACTGATGATGAAGATGGCCCTGGTTCGTGTATATCTGAAACACAACTATGAAGGTCTTAATGAATTGCAATGGTTTGTATAAAATAAAGTTATCTTAAAAAGGGAGGCATCAAGACCAAACAGGTGCAAGACTACTAAGTAGTGGGTTGGATACAGAGGGGTCCACATATTCTAGCCGCCCTGGGGGTGAGGGAAGAGGAAATGGGAGGTAAGACAAAAACAGAGAGGGAGGGAGGACAATTTGGTGATGGGAATTCCCCCTGATTTTATGTAAATATGTACCTAAAATGTTATTGTCAACAATATGTAAGACACTATGATCAAAATAAAAATTATATTAAAAAATAAATAAAAAAAAATAAATTTTGGAGAAAACTTTGGTTTGACTAAAACTAAAAATAAATGTATAGAAAATATTTTGACCATTTCAGACAATTCTGATGTGGTGAAGTGAATATTCTAGAATGAGAATAGGGGTTCTTATCAGGAATCAGGCAATGAGATTGAATAGGAGCTAGGAGCAGAAAGAGGAGGCATACTGGGAAGAATATTAGTGTTGGGAAGTAGAAAATGTAGGGATCTGCAATGCCTGTTGCTCATGCATGGTGCAGAGTGATTTTTTTCAATTGCCTTGGTAGGGACAATAAAAAAGAAAAAAGAAAATATTTTGAATAATTCAAAAATGTTATGTAAGGCTGGAGAAAGAGATAGAGTAATATTGAAAGCCAGGCGTTTTAATAAGTATTTCAGCACACTATAATAAAAGCTAAACTAAATACATTTGAATAGCAACTGAATTTTCACAATTTTCATATTTGAAACCAGATACTGCCCATTGCTTACAAAAATTCTGGCACTCCTGTTTTGTGGTTATCCATGAAAATGTTATCATGGATTCTGGGAAATGTATCTGTGATTGTGTATAAATAGCATGCAAAGAGACCTAAATTCCATTATCTAAACAATTTCTTCAAATTATTGTCTGTTGTTTTTAACCATAAAGCACTGCTTCAGACTCCTAAAAAAGGAGAGAGAGAAAAGAAAGAAAATTCAAATTTTGCTTTCATATAATCACCCTGCTCTTAAATAACTCATGTATCCACTAACTCTTGGTCAATGTCATTTATTTCTAATAAAATCAATTCCACATTGAATTTTGCAAGCAAAAATCTACAGATTGAAATCCAATTTAAAACATAGACCTCAATGTCAGAATTCTAACTTTTTTTGAGTATAGAATAGTTGATATACTTTTATATGATCTATACATGACATTAAATTTTTTATATTGGCTAAGGATGTATCCTAGTGGTAGAAATCATAGTTTAAGTAAGCACTGACTTCAATTGACACTGCCTGTAAAAATTAATATATTTAATAATAGGCATAACATTGAGCCTCTGAATTTTGTTTCTGTAATAAATATTTTCATTTGTTTAGGAGACACATAATTGTATTCCTTGTAAGATACAACTGGGAAAAGTACTGGATTAACTAAATTGTTTAGGTTCTCCAGATGTATATAAAATACTAAAATCTATTCATTTTCTGGATACTGCTCTTTTATAGAACTAAGTCTACCCAATCTTATAAAAACACCATGATTCTGAAATGCATGAAGAGTTATTTGAACATATGTAAATTAAAATTTCAGTGCATTGCTTTTATCATTGCTTTGATATTTAAGAAGCAAAGTTTTATGTAGCCTTATTAAAGTGATTAACAATTCAGTTTTAAAAATAAAATGACAAACCATAATTGTAATGTGTTGTTCAGTGTTTTAGGAGATTGTTTACCACCCAAAATAATAAATACCAAGTAATTTTTCTTTGACCATTGTCAGTTTGATAACTATTTTATTAGTTATGTATATTTATGTAGGACAGAATAGTGCATTAAATGTGACACCAAAATGTAAAATCCTATATGGGTTAGACTATATACAGGCTTTTAGCAGCATCCATATTTTAAAAAGTTAGTATTTGCACATTTGAAGCCATGTGTCACATTTCTGCTCCACTGACTAGCGTTGCTTTAAATCTCTTGGATCTCATCATCTTGTGCTATGTCAAATCACATTGGCTTCTCTATGTGACAAAATACACAGTGATGGAAGGTGGCAAAAGAAATGTAATGCAATATGACACATCAGAAATTTAAAGGGTAAAGAGATTAGCTATTTGGTGTCAAATTAGATAGGGAATGTCAAATCCAAAATGAATCTGGCAATTGCTAATGGAGTGAAAGGTACAATATTCACACTGTCTATGAAACAATAGATTCTGAACTTCATCAGTATATTTTCAGATAATTCCTATGTGCAGGTTGGAACATCAGAGAGTATATTGTAAGAATATGGTCTCAAGGTTATATCATATGGCACTGTTTATGAAAATTATTTGGTCCATATGGTTCTACTATAATGAGAGCTATTTTTATTGATTTTTGCTAATAATGTATTTTTGCTATTTTAATATAGCATTAAAAATCATATAAAAGTATCATGTCATGTTATATTTTAAATTACTACACAAAAAAGGATTCCAATTCTTTAAAATGGAACAAAAGGAAATGCTAAAATAATGCATATTTCTTAACAATCAGCTAAAAATTTTGGTATGCTGATTAAGCTATTAAAATATCTGATACTACAGCTCATACTCAAAAGAATTAATTTATTTCTTATCCTTTCAAGGAATGAGTGAAAGAGGAAGTCTTGTTTTTTCTTGCAGCACTTTCTTATAGCTGTCTTCAGGAGTCTAACAAATTCGTCTTATCCAAGCCACTATCCTACATGTTACCTACATTTTAAACATTCCTGTATAATCTTGAGCTGTTTTGGAAGAAAAAGAGTTAGCAATTTCCAAATAACTTATAAATCTTCCCAGAATTCAGGCTCTATCTAAGGGTCTTTCATGTCTACTATCTTCTCAGAGCTGCCTCTAGTCAGTAAGTGAAGTGCTTTGGGAACGAAGCAGATAAATGACTTGAAGCATGAGCTCTGTCCCTTGATCTGTCTCTCTGAGTTAACTCAACTTTTTATTTTACCTTTCACTTACTTTTCAACTCATCCTTTCTGGATTAGTAAATCTAAATTTAAGATCTCTAAATGAGTTTGGCTATTTATATGTTTTCCCATGTCAATTAAATTCTAAAGGATGAGAAAATGATAAAAGAGAAAGAACAATTAACTGATTTTTTTTCTGCCATTCTGAGTAAAAAAATTATTCCTATGGCTATTAGGATAATCTTATCAAAGATTAATGAACAATCTTGAGAGAATTCATTTTAGATAGACTATTTCAATTTTCCTCCACTCATCCTTTCACAACTAAAACACAATCATTAATAAGGGAGTTGTTATGTTCAGTAAAAACATCCAAAACATTTTTATTTGTATATTTTATAAAGCAATTAACACATTAAACTTAACTAAAATAATATTCTTAACTATCATTTAAGTTGCTAAATTTTACAGTTTCAAAGATGGAAAACAAAGCCTTCTAAACCAATATGTCATTAACATTGTCAAATAGTTCTGTAATTTTTAGAAATTATAATTTAAACAATATGTAGAAAGATTGGGACATTGTCAATTCACTTGAAATGCCAAAAATAAATAAACTTCCATATGGTTCCAATCTGTATGATTTATCAAATTTCCTGCTGGTATATATTCTTTATATTTTTTTCTTTCTGAGGCAAAAAGAGTTACAACACTGTTGAGGATAGGTTTCTATGCATTCTAAATATTCTATCACCATTCCCCCTAGCAGAGTATCTCTTGCTCTTTTATTATGCAAAGAAATGTTTAACTCTGCAGATTACAAAGTAATTCAAAGTTGTATAAACTTCTTTACTGTTACTCTTTTTTGATATACAAATGCTAGCTAGCATAGGTAAAAATATCTGATTATCAGAAAATCTTGAAAATAAAAGCACATAGGTGCTATGAAACTTACACAAGATATTTTGACTGTACTGTTTACTGGGCTGATTCATTTGCAGGTTCAGACAACAAAGTTACATTGATATAAACTTTCTTATCCGGAGCTATCTCCTTGTTAAATCTATGATTTTTGCTATTCTATAAATATCTAAGGCAGATATTTATCCTCTTTGGTTGCAAATCATAACTGAGAAAGATTTGTCATTTGTCATTTGATCTTATGAAATTATAAGAGGAAAATATACTCAGACTGGAAGTGCTTTTGAAAATATAACTAATACGTACAAAGAATGTTGCTTTCCTTAAGATTCTATTGATGAAAGCAAGTAAAATGTTTAGTAAAAATAAAATGGAATTAGGGCTCGAGAGATAGCACATCGGTGTTTGCCTTGTAAGCAGCCAATCCAGGACCTTAGGTGGTTGGTTCAAATTCCTGTGTCCCATATGGTCCCCCGTGCCTGCCAGGAGCTATTTCTGAGCAGACAGCCAGGAGTAAACCCTGAGCACCGCTGGGTGTGGCCCAAAAACCAAAAAAAAAAAAATTAATAAAAAGGAATTAGTACAAAATATTAAGCTGGACACTTTTGTACAATCATAGTCAGAATGATTCAAAACAGCTTTGAGGAAACAATTGTTTTTATCTATGTCATGTCAAATATATCTAAAAATAATAATTTCTTTTTTTGTGTTTGTTAATAGTTGCAATTTTCTTATTTTTCTTAATTTAAACATCTTGATTGCATATATGATTGTGATTAGGTTTCAGTCATGTAAAGAACACCCCCTTCACCAGTGAAACATTCCCACCACCAATGTCCCAAATCTCTCTCCGTCCCACCCCACCCCCACCTGTACTCCAGACAGGCTTTCAGTTCCCTCATTTATTCACATTATTATGGTAGTTTTCTGTGTAGTTATTTCTATAACTGCACTCACCACTCATCTGTGGTGGAGCTTCATGAAGTGAGCTGGAAGTTCCAGCCCTCCTCTCATTGTCTCTGAGGGATTTTTGAAAAAATGACATTTATTTTTCTTAAAACCCATAGATGAGTGAGACTATTCTGTGTGTCTCTCCCTCTGATTTATTTCACTCAGCATGATAGATTCCAATGTACCACTCCATATATAGGAAAACTTCATGACTTCATCTCTCCTGAAGGCTGCATAATATTCCATTGTGTAATGTACCACTGTTTCTTTAGACATTTGCCTGGTGAAGGACATCTAGGTTGTTTCCAGAGCCTGGCTATTGTGAATAATACTGCATAAATATAGGTGTTAGGCAAGGGTTTTTTGTATTGTATTCTTGTATTCCTTAGGGTATATCCCTAGGAGTGGAATCACTGGGTCAAATGGAAGCTCAATTTCCAGATTTTGGAGGAATCTCCATATCGTTTTCCATAGAGGTTGGACTGGAAGCGCATTCCCACCAGCAGTGGATAAGAGTTCCTTTCTCTCCACATCCCCGCAGCACTGATTGTTCTCATTCTTTGTGATGTATGCCATTCTCTGTGGTTTGAGCTGGTATCTCATTGTTGTTTTGATTTGCATCTCCCTTATGATTAGTGACAAGGAGCATTTATTTCATGTGCCTTTTGGCCATTTGTATTTCTTTTTTATCAAAGCGTCTGTTCATTTCTTCTCCTCATTTTTTGATGGGACTAGATGTTTTTTTCTTGTAAAGTTCTGTCAGTGCCCTGTATATTTTAGATATTAGCCCCTTATCTGATGGGTGTTGGTGAATAGTTTCTCCAACTTGGTGGGTGGCTCTTGTATCCTGGGCACTATTTCTTTTGAGGGTGCAGAAAGCTTCTCAGCTTAATGTATTCCCATCTGTTGACCTCTATTTCCAATTGTTTGAAAGTGCAGTTTCCTCCTTGAAGATGCTTAGTCTCATGTCATGGAGCCTTTTAATGAAGTGTTTTTCGATATACCTTATGGTATCAGGTCTGATATCAAGGTCATTAATCCATTTGAAATTTACTTTCGTACATGATGTTAACTGGGGGGTCTATGTGCGCTTTCTTTTTGCAAGTGGCTAACCAGTTTTGCCCAGCACCACTTGTTGAAGAGGTTTTCCCTGCTCCACTTAGAATTTTTTGCTTCTTTGCCAAAATTAGGTAATTGTATGTCTGGGGAACAATGTCTCAGAACTCAAGTCTATTCCACTGATCTGAAGGTCTGTCTTATTCCAATACCATATTGTTTTGATAACTATTGCTTTGTAGTACAATTTAAGTTGGGGAAAGTAATTTCTCCCATTTTTTTCCCTAGGAATGCTTTAGCTATTCGAGTGTGTTTATTGTTCCAGATAAATTTCATAAGTGTTTGATCCACTTCTTTGAAGAATGTCATGGATATTATTAAGGGGATCACATTAAATGTTATAATGCTTTGGGGAGTATTGCCATTTTAATTATGATTAATCCTGCCAATCCATGAGCAGGGTATGTGTTTCTATTTCCGTGTGTCCTCTCTTATTTCTTGGAACAGGGCTTTATATTTTCCATTGTATAGTTTCTTCAAGTCTTTGGTCAAGTTTATTCCAAGATATTTGAGTTTGTGTGGCACTGATGTGAATGGGATTGCCTTTTTTAACTTCCTTCTCTTCCTTATGATTATTGGTGTATAAAAAGGACATTGATTTCTGTGTGTTAATTTTGTAGCCTGCCACATTGCTGTATGAGTATATTGTCTCTAGAAGCTTTTTTGGTATCTTTAGGGTTTTCTAAGTAGAGTATTGTCATCTGCAAACAATGAAAGCTTAACTACTTCCTTTCTTATCTGGATTCCCTTGATATCTTTTTCTTGCCAGATTGCTGTAGCAAGAACTTCCAGTACTATGTTGAAGAGGAATGGTGAGAACAGACAGCCTTGTCTGTGTACCAGAATTTAGAGGAAAGAAGCTGTTCGTAATTTCTCCAATGAGGATAATATTTGCCATTGGCTTGTGGTAGATGGCTTCAAGTAATTGAGAAAGGTTCCTTTCATTCTAATCTTGCTGAGAGTTTTGATCAAGAATGGGTGTTGGACCTTATCAAATGTTTTCTCTGCGTCTATTGATATAATCATGTAATTTTTATTTTTCTTCTTGTTGATGTTGTGTATGATGTTGATAGATTTACGAATGTTAAACTGTCCTTGCATTCCTGAGATGAAACCTACTTGGTCATAGTGTATGATCTTGATGATTCACTGGATCCTATTTGCCAGGATTTTGTTGAAGATCATTGCATCAGCATTCATCAGGGATATTGGTCTTTAATTTTCTTTTTTGGCAGCTTCTCTGTCTGGTTTTGGTATCAAGGTAATGTTGGCTTCATAAAAGCTGTTTGGGAGTGTTCATGTTTTTTCAATTTCATGAAAGAGCCTGGCTAGGATTGGTAGTAGCTCCTCTTGAAGGATTTTAAAAAATTCATTAGGAAATCTATCTGGGCCTGGGCTTTTCCTTTTGGGCAGATGTTTGATTATAGTTTCAATTTCCTCAGTAGTGACGGGGTTGTTCAGATATGCTATATCCTCCTTACTTAAGTGTGGAAGGTTTTAATTGTCCAAGAATTTTTCAATTTCTTCTAGGTTCTCATATTTAGTAGCATAAAGTTTTCTCAAAGTAGTCTCTGATTACCTTTTGGATCTCTGCAATATCTTTCATGATCTCCCCCTTTTCATTTTTAATATGGGTTATCTAAGTTTCTCTCTCTCTCTTTCTTTGTGAGTTTTGCCAATGGTCTTTCAATCTTGTTAACTTTTTAAAAGAACGAACTTCTGCTTTTGTTGATCTTTCAGATTGTTTTTTGGTTTTCCACTTCATTGATTTCTGCTTTCAGCTTTGTTATTTTCCTTCTGTGCTGCAGACACCAGCGCCTCTAGCAGGTTCATTGTGGAGTCCGGGAAGCCTTCACGGGGAGAGAGTGGGAACACGAAATGGCTAAAATACGGAAAAATATTGTAGAAATGAATTACCACATACAATGCATGGGGACTTGCGTCTAAAAAGATGAAGACAAATTTATTTTTTGAGCTGGGTAACTTTTAAGGGTTGAGCTCTGGAGTGTTGTGTGTAATTTTGGAGATCAAAGAAGGTGGGAGATGGTCAGGGAAAACAGACTGAAAGGACCATGGCAAAAATCTGCATATTAAAGAACCGATACTGAAGTTGAAAGGGCAGTTTCTGTTGTGGGTTAGCTTTGTTTTAGGTAAGCAGGAGAAAACAGGTAATTTTCAGGGAAGTGGGAAGAGAGAAAAATGTTTTAGAGTTTTGGTGAAAACTGAAAATTGCTTTGCTCTTGAGCAAGTTTTGGAAAAAACATGATCTTGGCGCCAAGGTATCAGAGATTACAGGGAGCTGGTCAGTGGGAGACTTTTGGTGGGATTTGATACTGTGCTTCTTTATTAAAAAGAAATATTGAGGGCCTGATTTTCCAATAATGGTCAAAAAATAAAGAGAGAGATAGTTACAGTCACGTTTGGAATTATAGTCAAAACAATCCACGCGAAGGGTCAAGTGATTTTGACTGCTCTAAAGCGGGTCTTTTTGGAAAATAATTCCTTATCAGGAGAGGACTACACCTAAGAAGGCTGAAAAGCGCTTCTGATGTGTGCCCCTCCTGAGTGGGGTGTAACACTTATGTCTCCCTATTTTGGTTCCTTTAGTTGGTCATTTTCTAAGTTTTTGAACTGCGTTATTAAGTTATGTAGATATGCCCCTCTTTCCCTAATATGTGCTTGTTGAGCTGTAAATTTTCCTCTCAGGACCGCTTTTGCTGTGTCCCATAGATTCTGGCAGTTTGTGTCTTCATTATCATTTGTTTCCAGGAAAGTTTTGACTTCCTTTTTTATTTCATGTTGGACCCACTGGTTGTTCAGTAGCAGGGTGTTTAATTTTCAATTGTTAAAGTTTTTCTTCTGTGTGACTTTGCAGTTCACATCTAATTACAGAGCCTTGTGGTCAGCAAAGGTAGCCTGCAAGATTTCTATCCTTTTGATTTTATGGAAGTATGCTTTATGTGTCAGCATGTAGTTTATCCTGGAGAATGACCAGTGTGTATCCAGGTTTTTTGGGGTGGTTTGTCCTATATATATCTATGAGTCCTCTTTCTTCCATTACTCTTTTCAGGGTTAGTATGTTTTTGTTGGGTTTCACTCTGGTTAACCTATCAAGTGTTTCTGGGTCGTGTTGAGGTCTCCCACACGTATTTTGTTATTATTGATGTCTTCTTTCATATTTGTCAGTAATTGTATTAGATAATTTGCTGGTCTCTCATTGGGTGCATAAATGTTTAATATTCTGATTTCTTCCTTGTTGCACATATCCCTTGATTAGTACATAGTGTCTATCTTTGTCCCTTACCAGTTTTCTGAGTATAAAGTTGGTGTCATCAGATATTAGTACGGCCACCCCAGCTTTTTGAATTGTGTTGTTTGATTGGATGATTTTCCTCCAGCCTTTGATTTTGAGTTTATGTTTGTTCTGACTATTCAGGTGTGTTTCTTGTAGGCAGCAGAAGGTTGGATTCATCTTCTTGACCCATTTTGCCACTCTGTGTCTTTGAATTGATTAATTTAGTCCATTGACATTGAGGGAGATGATTTTCATAGGATTTAATGTCATCTTTGTAGATACGTTTGCTGTGTTTGTTGGTCTCTCTTGTCTTAAAGTAGACCTTTCAGTTTTTCTTTTAAGGCTGGTTTTTTATCTGTGAAGTTTGTGAGCTGTTGTTTATCCATGAAGCTATGTATTTTTCCTTCAAACCTGAATGTGATTCAGGGTGGGTGCAGTATTTTCGGTGAGGCATTCATTTCATTTCATTCAGTCTTGTCACAATATCCCACCACTGTCTTCTGGCCTTGAGAGTTTCTTGTAACATGTCTGCTGTAAGTCTTAGGGATGCTCTTTTGAATGTAATTCCCTTTTTGATCTTGCAGCTTTCAGTATTCTATCTCTATCTGTGGGATTTGTCATTGTAATAAGGATGTGTCTTGGGGTGTTTTTCTTTGGGTTTCTTTTCACTGGTACTCTTTGGGCGTGCAGGATTGATTGCATGTAGTCTTTAACTCTGGGAGTATCTCTTTTATGATGTCTTTGACAGTTGATTCTTCCTGGAGATCTCCTACCTGAGTCCTCTGGGACTCCAATGATTCTTATGTTGTTTCTGTTGAGTTTATCAAAGACTTCTATTTTTCATCTTTTTGCATTCCTTGAGTACTTTTTCCATTGTCTGTTCATTTGTCTTAAGGTTCTTTTCCAATTTCTTCTGTTGTGTTGAGTTTTTTCTGCATCTCATCTTCCAGTACTCCGATTCTCTCCTCAGCTGCTGTTACTCTGCTGGTGAGGCCATCTGTTGAGGTTTTTAGTTGAGCTACTGTGTATTTCAGATCTATTGTTTCAGTTTGGAGTTTTCTGATTTCTGTTTTTGTGTTCTGTTCAGATCGATCTATGCTTTCTTTGAGTTCTACACACATCTTCCATATTGCTATTTTAAGTTCCTTAACTGAGAGGTTAATCAGGTGGTTGGAATATTAGGTCATCTGAGGTTTTGTCTTCTTTCTCTTTGCATGGTGTTTGCCTGTGAGGTTTCCCCATTGTCACACTTGTAGTGTGGTTTTTCCTGCATGTTGTGGTGGGGTTCATTGCTTAGAAAGATTGCTTGGCCATGAAGCAAAGTGTAGTTTCCACGCTCTTCCTCTGCCTCTAGTTGACAGTTTTTTTTGGGGTATACTCCCTAGGCCTCTGAGGAGACCTTCAGGTATTCAGAACCACAGACAGGCACAGGAGAAGTTTCCCTTGAAGTCATCAGAGTGAACAAAGCCATAGCCCAGCAGAACCTTCACAGGCCAGAGATCTCAGCTTATTGGACTGTGACCCCCACATACAGAGTATACTCACTGGGCAGCTTTAAAATGCAGTTATTTGGGTGTGCGCTCCCTAGGCCACTGAGGAGACCTTCAGGTATTCAGAAACACAGACAGGCAAAGAAGAAGTTTCCCTTGAAGTCCTAAAAATAATTATTTCTAGTTCACTATATGATGTTAACAATTTAGCAAGGCTTAGATATGGGTTTTGGAAATTATATATCAAGGACTGTAAAAAAACAATTTTATTCTTGCTTATTTTAGCTATACCAAAAGCTACGCATCATCAAAATTTTAAAATATTATCCAAATTATTGACCTTGAATTGTCTAAATCTGGCAGGTATATTTTATAAACAATAAAGAAACATATACCACTATATCAATTGAGGTATGTTTAATGTAAATTTGTTCAGAGTAATTTGTCAATGCAATATTTAAATATGTACTAAGTTTACCTAAATATTTTTAAATATATCCTTGTGCAGTAAGTATAAACAAGTTAACTGTCTTTAATATTTATTGTTAAAATTTACAGTAAAATCAAAAGGGTGATCGACCACATGAATCAAAGGAAATATATTTTTCTCCTTTTCTTTCATAGAAAATTATGATTTTATATTGTAGATACCAAATCACAGGTGCTGTATTTTTATTGATTTTGCAAAGTAAAAGATTCAGTGAGACCTTTGGTTCTCATGTAATTCTTAAAAATTCTGGACATTTTAAAATTCTCCTATACCAAAACATGCTATTCAGTAAAATTTTGAAATCATGCAATATTAAATCTAAGTTTGATCTTGAATTAAACATAAAACTTCATCAGAATAAAATATTCTTACAACTATATCATTAAATCTTTATCAATTATATATAATTTAAATACATGTTTCAAATATTTTAATGACAAATTTTAATTTAACATAAGGCAATGTAATAAAGACTTTCTTAATTTAAAGTCTTTTTATATATGTCTTTCTATAAGACATACATATAAATGTCTAATATATTTCTCTTATCTTAGAATTTTTATCAATTACAAACAAAATATAAAGTTTATTAACAATTTTAGAGCTTCAAAATAGATCAAAATAAAAGCCAATGATAAGTTTTATTCCAAAGCACTAGATGCTATGAGTGTCTAAAATAAAGTTTTATGACATCCATGTCATAAATATATGTCATTAAACCAAACTATAAACAGAAATATAAAGCTAAATGAAAGGTCAAACTGCATTAATTAATTCATTCATTTATTCTGTAATAAAAAAATGAAGTGTTGGTTTTGAGGATTCTTGTAATACTCTGTCTCAGATAACTAAAACATTACTAAGAATAAATGAAACTGTTCTTTAAAGTTGTAAATATATTTTAGAAAAAAATAGCAAGTAAAATTGAACTCATGTTTATGGAGTATTTTTAGTGTCCTCTTTGTTTTTTTTTTTTTGGTTTTTTTTTTTTTTTTTGGTTTTTGGGCCACAAACCCTGTGACGCTCAGGGGTTACTCCTGGCTATGCGCTCAGAAGTTGCTCCTGGCTTCTTGGGGGACCATATGGGACGCCGGGGGATCCAACCGCGGTCCGTCCTAGGCTAGCGCAGGCAAGGCAGGCACCTTACCTCCAGCGCCACCGCCCGGCCCCAGTGTCCTCTTTGTTTTTTATTTAAACTAAATATATTACTGTATGTTCCTATATAATTATAGTCAAAATTGATAACTGTGACTACTGTATCAGTTAAAGACAGTCTCTCTATTAGTTATCCAGATGTTTGCTAGCATTGATCCATCTGAGTTTATAAGAAAAATATGTTAAAAATAAGGGTGTTGGTACAAATTTGGCAAAGTTTATTTTCAAAAGAATCAAAGTGTGAACTGTGTGTGTTCTAGAATTTGCAGTGACAGGATATGCCTACTTATTTTATTTCAGACAATTTGAACTTACTTTGAAAGGGGTGGTTTGGAACAGTCTTTCATGCCATCTGCCAGCTAGATAGGAATGTTTGCCTACAAAATTATCATTTTATGCACTCACTACAAAGTGGATAGTATGTCACTTGCATGAGGACATAAGAGGCTGTTAAGCTACACTATACTGAAAAAATATATAATTTACATAATGTGACAAAGTAAAATCTCTAAGATACACTGGGCTAAAATGAATTTTAAATCATTTTAATTTTTCATTATTATGGCCAGTTTGGTAGCTGTAAAGAACTTGGGGCCCTTGAAATTGATTTTGATTATAATGGTTACAGTTTTACAATGAAAAGTGGCCTTGTTTGTGATCACACTATCCATTGTAGCATTAAATGCAATTCCAATGGACTGGGACATACCAATACTAATTTAATCAAATTATCCTTAAAAATGCACAGCACAGAGCTGCCAACTGAATATATACTAATGGATTTTCTGTCTCATTGTCCTAAATTACATTTAAAAGTTTATAGTGGAGAGACAAAACTGATCATATCTGGCAATTATTTATTTTAGAAAACCAGTAAATCAATTTATCTGCTTGACTTTTTTTATTCTAATAAAAAAAAAAACTTAGAATGCTGTTTGATTGTCATAAAGAAACATTGAAGATTCTAAAACTCTTGTCAAAGAACTGATATTACTGATAATTCACTGTGCAGACAATGCAAAGTTTTGAAGTTTACATCAGCAAGATAATTCTAGAAGAAATTAGTACTTCTTGCATTTCTGAATATATTTTAAATCATTTGTAATCATTTTTAAAAAGAAGTAAATATAAGTATTGACAACATAAATATCTGCAGTAGAGGAGGTTTTTTTATAGTAATGGTTATTGTTTAGCTAAAAATCAGTTTGGTTTACCAAAGGAAACATTCATAAATACACTGAACACTTTATTTTTTTCAAAAAACTTTAAACCTTAGTTGTCATTGAACAAAACATTGATAAAAAATAAAGATAAGTAGATAAGAAAACTGGGGCCTGAGCAGTCGCCCAGGCAGTAGGGTGCTTGCCTTGCACATGCTAACCTAGGACAGACTGCGGTTTGATATCCCCCAGTGTCCCATAAGGTCCCCAAGCCAGAAGTGACTTCTAAGTGCATAGCCAAAAGTATCCCCTGAGCTTCACCGATGTTACCCAAAAACCAAATAAATAAATAAGTAAATAAGAAAACTGATTTCAACCTATAAACATCTTGAAGAAAAGAAAAAACAAGTTTTGTTCAAAATTTGTTCACCAAATATCCTAGGCTTAATTTTTCTCTGCAGTGGCATTTTATTTTTCTTTAAAAAAAAAGGGTCTATTTTATTAAAGTATACAGACACTTTTAGGAATATAACTGTGTTATATTCATTACAATGTACTCATTTATTAACATAGATGGAAATAATCAAATAATCATTTTTGGGGGAAAAAGGATCCTTAAAATATACTTTTATACTGACACTGTAATTACAAAGGAATCTTTTAAGTGCTTTTTTAAAAAAATTAAATAGCCCTGAGATATACAGTTGCACAGTTGTTTATAAATGACTTTCGATTTTACAATGCTAGAAACACACATCCTTTCATTTCGTGTACAGTTTCTACCTCCAATGTCCAGTTTTTGCTCCAGACTTTCCATCCTGCCTCTGTGGCAAGACACTTTCTTTTGCTGTTTTTAGGCATTGTGGTTTGTTATACTGCTAATAAAATGGTGTCATGCATATATAACTGGTTCCTTTCAGCTCCTATTCATTGTAGGGAGTGATCATTTCCCACTCTCATTGACATAGTGGTCCCTTTTCTATCCTACCTATAATCCATGCATTCCTATACTTAGCTGCCTGTGATCAGCTTCATGTTATTGACTAACCCTCTAGCTTTATATTCGTTTTCCTCATGTTATTATTCTCATACCATGTTCTAAGTTTTAAATATCACACAAATTAAATCCATTTTGTCTGTTCCTTTCCTTCTCATTTTATTTAGAGTGTTATTGTTTGTGACTATTTGTATAAACAAATTTCATTATTTTCTTTTTCTTTTTTTTTTAATTTCATGTTTCTTAATGCATTCTATTGTGTAAATGTAGTGCAATTTCTTTATTCACTTATCTGTTCTTGGATATTTGGGTTATTTTCAGATGTTGGTTATTGTAACGGTTCTGCAATCTTCAGAGAAGTGTGGATATGTGAGGCATCCTATTTACCACTTTCAAACTATTAAAAAGTGGTTGTAATTAAAATAGCATGATCCAGAATTAAATAGTGACCTATTTAAAAATCAAAGAAAGACCCTCAAGTGTATGTTTATCAAGTCTTTGCTGAAGGAACCAAAATAAATAAATTAGGGCAAGAAACGTTTCTTTAACATGTGGTCCTTGGGAAAACTGGTCAACAACATGCAGAAAAATAAAATTAGTTGTATTACTGGAAATATGCACGAATGTCAAATTAAAAATGTTAATTTAATGTCAAATTAAAAAGTATTAAATATTCCACTGTCAGACCTGAAGTGATGAGATACATAGAGAAAAACACTTATTTATCCCTATGTTTCTTTGCTTGCTTATTTTCACTCTGAAGAAACATTTATTCTTTCTTAAACACATATTTATCTCTTTTTTACTCTATTCACATCTTTTTAAATAAGTTTAAATAAAATAAATAAGTTTTAAATAAGTTTCAATAAAATCTCTTACACACACAAAGAAACAGGAAACATTTTTATAGATGAAAAGGCACTGAGCAAGCCAATGGAAACAAACATGAGATGAAGGACATTAACTTAAGAAGTGTTTGCACTTCAAAGAAATGAGGACCAGAATAGAAAAAAAGAGTCCTGCAAGCTAGGAGAAATTATTTTCTCAATTCTGATTCTATAAAACTTAAACATTTTAAATATATAAAGTATTTTAGGTGAGTCATTACATATTAGTTACTTTTATAAAACTAAGAGTAGTGATGCTTACAATAAGTTCACGATGATACATGAAGGGTACATTCAAAGGGTACATTTTGATTACTGAAAAATTGTTTCTATAACAGACGTGTGAAGGAAAACATAAAGCTATATTAAATGGCATATTTATCATTGGAATTATAGGGGAAATGCTCTTACATGAGCTCAGGGTTATTCCCTGTCTGGGCCCAGGATACTATATAGAGTTTTGGGGATTGACCAAGGTTGACTGCATTTAAGGACACATGCCTTAATCCCTTAATTATCACTGAAGCTCCTAAATTATTGTTATTATTATTATTATTATTTTAAATAGGAAAATTATTTCCATTTGTTTTTTTTATCTCTATTTAAAAACAAAAGCTAGATAACCTAAAAATATTTAAAATTACTCTACAAATATATTTACTTTTACATTTTTTATATTCAGTATACATTGGAAATAGTTTTTGCTATACTATCCCTGGACTCTACTTTTTCTAACTTAGTGGAAATATTTTCTTTAGTTTAATAATAAATATTATCTTCAAATATTAAATATTAACTTAAGCTGCAAAGTATTGCATTCTTATGTAATGTGGTTTAGATTGTCTCTTCAAATTCTGGAGATGCACATGTTTCTATTTCATTTCTCTATTTATTTAAAGCATTCATCGTTCTCAAAAATTCATGACAGCAGGGATGCTGTAATAATCGTATACTTCCTCCATTTCCTAAAAGGAAGCTTAGTTGCACATTTTTGTTTTAACATCGGTATCCAGAGTTGTATTTTCATAATATTGACAGCTCACATTTGCCATTGTACTGCACCATAACCAAGTGCGCTGACCCCGCTGAGAAAGACCTTCTGTTATCAAATTGCTGCTAAGTCCTAGCTGTTAGCAGCAGCTTTTTATGTAAGTGCAGTAGATTGAACAAACAGTTTCAGTGCCCTAGAGTCATGGAAAGGTCAAAAGCAGCACTGACCATTAAATGATATCTATTAATTTTGCTCTGGAGAACAAGCTGCCAGGTTAGGCAGTGATAGAGATAATTGCTTTTGACTGTGAAGCCATTAAACAACTTTTAGGAATTTGAGCAGCATAAAGCATGATAATGCCACTTAATGTTTTGAGATAAACATAGTTCAAGAGAGAACACACAAAAAAACTCACATTATTATTTTTTCCTTATGAGATAAACTCTCACAGAAAATTAAAGTCCTGCTGAGTAATATAAGGTTCAGATTCCAAGAATAACAACATCTGCATTTAAGTTAAAAGATTTATTTCACAATTCCAAAGCAAATACATATAATTACAATATAACTTTGTTGAGAAGCTTCCTCTGCAAATTGTGTACACAATTCAGTCATCAGTAAGGGTAGAGAGCAGAGTCTAAATTTTAACAGATGGGCATAATTGAGTCAGAACAGCTGATCTACTGGAGTTCAAAAAGTTCCCGGGACCTATTTATGAGGAGAAATACATTTCTAATGAACAAGGGTAGCTGTTTGTCATCACTGGAGAAGACTTTAAGACAAAAGATATGGATTACAAATAGTGTCTCAAAATGTCTTCATAAAATGTCTTCCACATATAATACCCTAAAATTTCATAAATATTTTACAATATAATCCTGTTTCATAAATGTCTTACCAAGATTGTTTCTAATTTTAATTTAAATGAGACCTTCAGCAAGACCTTTTGCAGACCAAGTTTTTACCTATCCTTCATTTATCAAAACTACTCATATTAATTATATAAAATCCTCTATTCTATCAACATTGCATCATGGGCCATAATTCCTTATCAGTATTCTCCAACTTTTTATATGATTGGGTCATTAAAATCAATGTAGATAAAACTTTGATTTGCTCGGATGAGATAATACTTATAAATAACTCATGGCATTAAAATATGTGTCAAGTTTGAGAAGTACTTATTTTAGTTAAAGCCAGTGGATACCAGCCTATTAATAATAGAGATATTTTTGTTCACAGTCACATTGTTATTCACGATTGCTTTGTAGACATGAAATGTACAACATCCTTCACCACTGCATATTTTCCCACTACAAATATTCCCAATTTTCCTCTCACACTCCCCCCTGCCTGTCTATAAGAGAGAGAGAGATCTCTTTCTCTCTCTCTCCTGAACCCTTTTAAATACTATGCTTTGCATTCTTGTTGCTAAGGGGTACAATGCCTATCAATTTATCTTTTTTCAACACCTAGTTCTTGTCCAGAGTGATCATTTTTATTTATCAATGACATATTAGTCCCTTCTCTGCCCTCACTGTACTCTCCTGCTACTTGTGGACAGCTTATTGTAATAGACAGTCTTGGCTCTTCTTTTTATAGTCTTTGATAGTATTATCATGCCGTTTTCTCCTTATATTCCAAGAATGAGTGAATTATTCATATTCCTGTTCCTCTGTCTAATCTCACTCTGCATAACATTCTATATATCTATCCATGCATATGATAATTTCATAAATTTTATTTCCTAACAACTTCACGATATTCCATTGTATAGATGTATCACAGCTTATCAACTCATCTGTAATTAGACACTTCCAGATTCTGGGTATTGTGAATAGTGCTGGAATGAACATAGGTATGTAGAGGGCTTTTTTCTACATTGTGTTTTGTGGCTTCTGGAATGTGTTCTGAGGAGAGGAATTGTACCATATGGAAGCTCAATTTCTAGTTTTTAGGGATTTTTTTGAGAGAAAAACCATATTATTTAATATGGATTTAATATAAAATGTAATAACATTTATATTATATATTATATAATTTTATAAAATAAGGCTGAGCCTCAGTTGGTGTTTCCACTAGCAGCAAATGAGAGTCCCTTTCTCCCTGCAATGTATGCCAGTACTGTTTCTTCTTGTTCTTTGTGATGTGTGCCAGGTTTCTGTGGTATGAGATGATAGCACATTTTTTGTTTTGTTTTACATCTCCCTGATGAGTAGTGATGTGGAGATTTTTTTTTTATTTTCTTTTGGGCATCTGTATTTCTTCTGTGAGGAAATATCTATTCATTTATTCTCATTTTATGATGAGATTTGATACTTTTTCTTGATAAGTGCTATCTGTGCCTCATATATCTTAGATTATAATTTTTTATCTAATGCATGCTGAATGAAAATTTTCTCCTTTTCAATCAATGGTAGTTTATGTATGTTGTCACTCCTATGAAGTGTAGAAGCTTCTCCGTTTAATGAAGTTCAACCTGTTTATCTTTCCTTCCACTTGCTATCTTTTATTCCTTATTTTCCACAAATTAGTGAGATCATTCTGTCTATCCCTCTCCCTCTGACTCAGTTCACTCAATATCATACTCTTTATATTACTTACATATATATAAGAAAACTTCATAACTTCATTTTTCCTAACAGGTGCATAGTATCCCATTGTGTAGATGAACCACAGATTCTTTAGCCATTCATCTGTTCTCAGATTCTTCGTTTGTTTCTATATTCTGGCTATTGTGAAAAGTGCTTCAATGTTATATACAGATGCAGAGGCCTTCAGAATGAACAGATAGGGATGCAGAGGACTTTGTAGGCTTTAGTGGTGTTTGAAATAAAAAGGGCCATTTTGAAGTAAACTTAGGTGAGTGTGAGCCTAGACATGCTCTTGTCTGGACACACTCACATAAATTCAGTTCAAATATGGTCCCTGTTAGTCCAAACACCTCTCTCTCTCTGTCTCTGTCTCTCTCTGTCTCTCTGTCTCTGTCTGTCTCTGTCTGTCTGTCTCTCTCTGTCTCTCTCTGTCTCTCTCTGTCTCTCTCTCTGTCTCTCTCTGTCTCTCTCTGTCTCTCCTCTCTGTCTCTCTCTCTGTCTCTCCTCTGTCTCTCTCTGTCTCTCTGTCTCTCTGTCTCTCTGTCTCTGTCTCTCTCTCTCTCTCACCAGCCACTAAATCAAAAGTCTTTTTTTTTCTCTCCGGGTCACACTCTTGACTGAGAACACTAAACTTAGTTCAATTCAAATTACTTTGGACATTTTTAAATTTTTTTTTCACTTTTTAGAACTGTGAAAACCTTACTTAATTTTAATAAATATTTTCATTGTATTAGAAATATATTCTGACAAAAATGTCCCTAAAAATATCTAGTTAGAACAACTTTTGAACAAATGCTGTGATATTTTTCTCAGTACTATTCCAAATGATCTTAAACATCGCACATCTTTATTCTAAAATTAATATAACATTTAATGCCTATGTCCCATTATATACATGTTGTGTGTTGTAGTTTGTTTTCCTTTAGTTTGTACATGAACTGTGATATCACACTTTAAATTAGGAAGTTTTGAAATAATTTTATTACAATGAATAGAATGCTTATATAACAGTCATAGCGTAGATAAATTGGATATGGATGCAAATTGGTTTTAATATAACTTTTTTATTTACAAAAATTAATTAGAATATTAGAAGACTGGATATAGATTAAATGGCTTTAAAAGAAAAGTAAAAGGATTGAAAGACTCTGGATTATATAATCTACATGATTGTTGCAGATAATTTAAAAATTGTTGGCAATTATTTCAAATTTTAAAATGACCCCTAATATGATAGTAATTAATAAAAGCAGAAAATAAATAATGTGGATATTCCCTTTCCTTTTTTTTTGTTTCTTTTTTAGGTCACAACCAGCAGCACTCAGGGGTTACTCCTGGCTCTATGCTCAGAAGTCGCTCCTGGCAGGCTTGGGGGACCATATGGGATGCCGGGATTCGAACCACCCATCAGTCCTGGATCAGCTGCAAGGCAAAGGCCCTACCACTATGCTATTTCTCCAGCCCTGCATACCCATTTTTTATAAATCAGATTTTTGGAATAACATTGCAGAACTGGTGATTTAAACAACTAAAACAACAAATATTGTTAATTGTTAATAAAACAACAAAATAAGCATGTCATGAAGTAATGAGTACGTTAAGGAAGGGAGTTACATTTTGGGAAATAGTTTTGAGGGATTGCTACAGTCAATGCGCACAAAGCTAAAAGATTCAAGTAGGCTATTAATATAAAATATACACATTTTAGATCCACATTTTTTGTAGCTATAGCTAATTTTTGCCTCAATATTTAATATGGATTTCAATATATCCAAGCATTATGTATTCACACTTATGTATTCATAATAAAAATATAATGACTAATGAACAATATTATTTAAGACTTCATTTAAATATATATATAACAAAGTAACAATATAGTTTAAACACTGTCTTGGAACCAGCTATGCTCTTGGTATCATCACTCTTACGTGAAAAATCATCATATAAATATAAGAGACTATAGAGCAAGAGATGTGTCTACTGAAAACTTCAAAGATCATTTGACAAATGATTTATCTTTCCCACTTCTCTAACACTCTCTTCTCTGACAGAGCAGATGCCTAGAAGTCATTTAACTGTAAAGTAAAATAAATTTGTGTCCAGAAACCATTTAACAACTAGCCAAAACTTACAATGCCTTGACACCTAAATGCACAATGTATTTTTTCCTCACAAAGTAGCAAAGCTAAGACATTAACTGAGGCATGATTTCAAATTCTGTAAATGTATGAACAATGTATTGTAGTGTATATAATTTATAGGTATGGCATTTTTTGTTTATCTTTTCCTTCCACAAGCTAGCTTTCCCTTTTGTACTCTTGTCAGTTCCTATCTCTTCTCTTCACTTTGCCATTTCTTCTTCATTTTTCCTTTCCTCTTCTTGCATAATGGCTAATTGCAATAATTAGCCATAATCCTTATTTCTTTTTTTTTCCTTCTCTCCTTCATTTTCATTTTTGTATTTGAATTTATTATTCATTACTCTAAGTTAGTAGTGGTTAGAAGTTACAAGTTGACGAATGTAATTTACAAGTTATAGGGAATGGCTAATTATACATTTTAGTATTCATGATGATTCAGTTACTTAGGAAAGAGATATTTCAAATTACTGAATACATTTTTAGACCACAGAAATAAAAATTCTTAAACTGGAAACGAAAACACATTCATACACTATAGGTTTCTGATCAATAATTAATTATTGTAACATAGATCGTGAGGTATCTATGAAGTCAAGAAAGACAGTTTATTGAGAATAATAAGGTAGTGCTCAGTTATCCTTACTGTTTCAATAACTTCTATATATAACATTATATTAACAATAAAATAATAATATAAAGTCATATTTGGGAGAGTTACCTGTTTCTCTATAAAGTGTTTATTTGTTTACACAACTGATCTAGCCTTTTTGGTAAATAATATGGATTTTTCTCAAAAATATGGAAATTGAACTTCCATCTCACCTAGCATTTCCCCTCCTATACCCAAAGAGCTCTAAAACACAATGTTGAAAGGCCAGTTGCATACCTATATTCATCTCAACATTATTCACAACAGCTGGAATCTGGGAATGATCCAATTGAATGAGAACAGCTGAGTGGATAAGGAGACTGTGGTACATATACACATGGAATACTGTGCAGTGTTAGGAAAAAAAGAAATAATAAAATTTGCTTATGCATGGATGTATATGAAAAGTATTATGTTGAATTAAATCAGTAAATGCAGAGAGATAGCATAAAAATCCACTCATTTGTAGGAAATATGAAAAATAAAAGATAGTATTATAGTGATATCTAGAGACAATTGTGATGCAGGCCAGGAGAATGCATTCATGGTAAGAAACTCGCAAAAAAAAAAGTGGTAAGTGCATTTGGGATAGAGAAGGATCCATTCTGATAATGATATTTGGAACTGTTCACTCTAAATTAAAACTGGGTACTGACAGTGGATAAAGTGATATCCATGGTACCCCTCAATTAAAAATAGTGAAAATCACAATGGTTTAAAGGGGGCGAGGAGAGAAGTAAAATGTCTACCATAGAGGCAGGCAGGGATCATGGTGGGAGGGAAACGGGGGAGATTATTAATGGAAAATGTACACTGGTGAAGGGATTTGTATATTGCATGACTGAAACTCAATCATGCACAATTTTGTAACTATTGTGCTATAATAAAGTAAATATAACACTAAAAAAGAAAACAACAATAACTACCAAATATATTATCTTTATAGTGTTTGGGGGAAGATCATGTTTAGACTATATTAAACCTTCTAATAAATTAAATATAAAAGAATTGCAAACTCTAATGGGAAATGTCACTTGTTGGCATTTGAAATTATGAAAATACTTATGTCTTCAGTCACAAAATAAGTGACTGGGAAGTAATTCAATTTGAAGTTCTTCTACTAATATTAAAGCCTTATTTATAACTTTTGTAAGACCTCAGGGACACTATAAGAAAGGAAGAATCTTTATAGCTTGCATCATTAACTTTAATTAATGTTAATTAATCAATGTTTAAGGTGTTTTTACTGCACTACTTAATGCCTTAAACAAGAAAATGGTTAAAATGGAATCAAAAGTCGTATTTTCACAAGAACTCTTCCAATCAGACTTTGAGCCAACATACTTGTCAGATAAATGAAAAAATACAGCATCTTGTAATTGCCAATGGATAATCTCTGTAGAAATTAAAATGTGTAAAACATAATCAGGTTAAAATAAATTTAATCTTTGTAAATATGTGACTGACTTTAACCTGAATATAAATATAATTACCAAATAAAACTAATTACAAATAACTGGTGGAATGTTTATTTCAATAATTGAGCTTTTTTTTAAATGTTCTCGATATAGCAAGTGTTTTTTCTGTGCTTGTTAATTATATTTTCTATGATTTACTATTTAGATATTTACTATTAGATATTAATACAGATTTACTATTAAATATTTATGATTTCCTATTAGATATTACTACAGAAAATCTGTCCCTATTCTTCTAAGTGAGATCTAGATGCTTCTCAGAGGTATAGATTTTAGTGTCTTGTCTCAGGCTTTGGCACAATTATTATTAGTGTCATAAAAAGTCACCATGAAAACAAAAGAGATTGTTAAGTTTGGTATGAAAAGAACAGATTAAAACTCAGACCACCATTTTTCATCAGCATTCATAATTTCTGACTTCTGCACAATTAAGAAATTTTTAAGATTCCCTAATTTCAATTCCTTAGATAAAATTAGATGCATGCAAAGAACATGCATTAACTCATTTTATTAAATATCCCTATATCTTAGATGAATATCATTTTTGATTCTTTAGTTTGGATATGGATTTTTTCCACCATATGGTTGAAAATCCTAGCATAATGAACTCAATTTCATGAAGCTTGAGCATGATTAAATGCATTTTGTCAGCACTAGGTTAGTCGGCAAAAATGTGTTTAGACTTCTTACCCTGACAGCTGTTCTCTTTGCACTCTATTTTTTAAGTAATACACTTGAGGCTGGGTGACATCAGTCAAGCCATATTTAAACAGAATAGAGAGTTCCCTCTGTTAGAGTTTCCAGATGCATCATTTAACTTCAGATGATGCAGAAAGCAGTTATTTTTCTAATCTTAAATTGTGTGATATGTAAAAGTGCTTCCTTAATGTATTAAAATATTCATAGTATATCCAGATATAAGAAAAGTGTTTTTTCTTTAATATAGCTCAGTCACATGATAATCATTCCAATAAGCAATGCAAATATAATTATTTTTAATTATTGTATAGCTTACCAATACTGGGTAGAAATCTGTCTTTCAACAAGTTTTGTTTTCTTTTTTCTCTTTTACGAAGTTATTCTGTAGCCTTGTTACCTATGACATATATACTGAAAAATAATACGTTGCTGCTTAAATATAACATTAAAAAGTCTAATATTCCTTTCAATAATGTAGTGGTTGAGCCAGTAAAAGCTGCATGCATGCCTGTATCTGAGTTTTCTTTTCACACATCCTTGGTTTTCTTTATTTGATTATTTTATTATTCTCTATACAGGAGTATAAGTAAAAATAGAAAAGTTTATTATTGTCAAGAACAATATCTGCTTATCAACTACAATTATATGGTTGTTACAATTACTAAAATTCAGTAAAATGTAGCAATATTTTCTAGACAAATTCCTAGCTATAAACTCCTGTATATATAATATGCTCTTACTCGTGCTTATCTTTATCAGTGAGATTAAATTTTTCCTGGAATTTTTATTATTTTTATTTTATTTTATTTATTTATTTTTTTTTTTTTTGGTTTTTGGGCCACACCCTGTGACGCTCAGGGGTTACTCCTGGCTATGCGCTCAGAAGTTGCTCCTGGCTTCTTGGGGGACCATATGGGACGCCGGGGGATCGAACCGCGGTCCGTGCGCAGGCAAGGCAGGCACCTTAGCTCCAGCGCCACCGCCCGGCCCATTTTATTATTTTTTTAATATCTTTATTTAAGCTCCATGATTACAAACATGTTTGTAGTTGGGTTTCAGTTATAAAAAGAATGCCCACCTCCAGTACAACCTTCTCACCACCAATGCTCAGCATATCACTCTCCCCTCCCACCTGTATTCAAGACAGATATTCTATTTCTCTTAATCACTATCATTTTCATGATAGTTGTCAGTGTAGTAATTTCTCTAACTGAACTCACCTCACTCCGTGGAAATTTGATTTTGTGTGTCATTATAAAAATTCCAAATAAAAAAATTCCAAATAATTATTTTTGCCTTGAAAAATAACTGTGACTTCCAGGATATCTTCTACTGTTGTTTTTTTTTGTTTGTTTGTTTGTTTGTTTTTGTTTTTTGGGGGGTTTTGGGCCACACCCATTTGACGTTCAGGGGTTACTCCTGGCTATTCGCTCAGAAATCGCCCCTGGCTTGGGGGGACCATATGGGATGCCAGGGGATCGAACCGCGGTCCGTCCTATGCTAGCGCTTGCAAGGCAGTCACTTTACCTCTAGCGCCACCTTCCCGGCCCCTCTTCTACTGTTTTTTTAAATATTGTCAAACCTAAATATATTGTTAAATTAACTTCAGATTGAGGACAATCAAGGTTAGGATTTTGAAACATATTTATGTACTCTAATCTAAATATTTTTCTTATTTTTGTCAATATATGAACCTGAACGATTTCTTCTTGAATATTGTCTAAATATTATATAAAGTTGTTATTGTTTTCCTTACCATCAAAATGACAAATTTTTTGCCACACCCAGTGATGCTCAGGGATTACTCCTGGCTATGACTCAGAAATTGCTCCTGTTGGGGGACCATATGGGATGCCAGGAATCAAACTGCGGTCTGACGTAGGCTAGTGTGGGTATGGCAGGCTCCTTACTGCTTTCGCCACTGCTCTCTCGCCCCCAAAATGACAATTTTGATAAATCTTAGCTAATACCTAACATATAAAATTTATGCCAGACATTATATAATTGAATTTAGAGACTTTAAAATGGTTTGAATTGAGACTTTAAGACTTAAAACTTAACCCTCATGGATATGTTATAAACTTACTATTAGCATATGTTTTTTATAAAGTAAAGTTTGCAACATTGAAATAAACATTATGCATCTGATTTAATCTGACTTTTTAGATATTATGTTTCATAATCACATAACTTTACATTCAATCAAAGCTTATCACTTCCAAGAAGACTGTAAATGAATGGATTTTGTTATGATCACAAAGATTGAAGTTGTTAAGAAACAGATTCTAGTTTTTTGGGTTTTTTTTGTTTCTTTTGTTTTGGGTTTTTTTGGGTCACACCCGGCATCGCTCAGGGGTTACTCCTGGCTCTATGCTCAGAAATCGCTCCTGGAAGCCTCAGGGGACCATATGGGACGCAGGATTTGAACCGATGACCTTCTACATGAAAGGAAAACGCCTTACCCTCCATGCTATCTCTCCGGCCCCAACAGAATCTTGTTTTTTTTTTTTTTAATATAATTTTTATTTTGATCATAGTGGCTTACATATTGTTGACAATAATATTTTAGGTACATATTTACATAAAATCAGGGGGGATTCCCATCACCAAATTGTCCTCCCTACACCTCCGTTTTTGTCCTACCTCCCATATCCTCTTCCCTCACCCCCAGGGTTGCTAGAATATGTGGTCTCCTCTGTATCTAGCCTACTACTTAGTAGTCTTGTACCTGTTTGGTCCTGGTGCCTCCCTTATTTCCACCTCTAACTGGGGGAGCAGAACTAGCTAGTTCAAGTTACGTGGTTTTGTTTGGAGGAGAGAAAAGTAATAAACTGGGATAACAGTCTAATACGCCGAAAATAAGCGGAATTCTTCTAGAGGCTCTCATCATCGGTTTGAGAAACGAGAGAAAAAAGGTGAAACATTACACCAGTACAAAAAGAAGTGTCAAATATCCAGTGAGGACTCCAACAATAACGATAACCACCAAAAAAAAAAAAAAAAAAACCCACAAAAACAGAAACAAAAAAAACCACACAAAACAAAACAAACAAACAAAAAAACCCGCCATGGTCTTGATATAAGAAACATGGCATAGCATATAAAGAAAGAACAGAAAGGAAGAGAAAGAATAAATATAACTGGGGACAACTTCAATAATCACACCCAAACAGAGAAATTGACCAAAAATAGATAGGTAAATAATAATAATAATAATAATAATAATAATAATAATAATAAATGAAAATAAAATAATATATAAAAAATAAACAATGTTTTGTGCTTTTTGTTTTTTCCCTCCTGCCCTGGCACAGTACATATTGGGATCATTCGAGAAGGAATTCACTTGGCCTAAGAGATATGGAGTTTCTCCGCCCTTGGAGTGTATTTTCATGGGATCAACTATAGACTCTGTTCAGGATCATTTACTCTCCCGGTGGTGCTTTTTGTGGTGTTTGGAAGACCTCTGCTCTGTCAGAATCTAGATTTTAAGAAGCTTTAGAAGCAATAACAAGGCCCAGAAAAAATGATTAATATACAGTAGGCAATAGGTGACAATATGAAAGAGTTGCATTATAGAATTATGAAGATTTCAAAAAGGAAGTTATCAAGAATGCTCACATTGGTTAAAATTAATGTAAGGTGAGGGGCCAGAGTGATACTATAGCAATTTGTGCTTATCTTGTATACAGTCAACTCAGATTGTATCCTAGTCACACTACATACCAGGTTCTGAAACTGAAAGAGCAATCCCTGAGTTCAGATCCAAGAGTAAGTACTAAACACTTTTAGATGTGACTAGACATATAACATAAAATAATTCAAGTTGTATTTAGAAAATTTCCCATTAATAATAACCAAGAAAATAAGGGTCAGAATGATAGTACAGTGGGTAGAGAGGTTGCCTTGCATTCATCAACTCAGGTTTGTTCCCTGTTACATTTGAACTCTGAAGTTCTGCCAGGATTGATCCCTTAGCACAGAGCCAGGAAGAAGCCCTGAGCAATATCAAGGGTGGCCGCACAAACAAAAAAAATAAAAAATACAAATGTAAGGTGGGCATTAATTATGTTTGTTATCAGTTATTTATCTGTTTATTTTTTATAATCTGGTGTGATTATAAATTTCTTTCCATACTTGAAAGGAATTCACTTTTAATTACACATAATTTGCCTGGCAGGTAGTCTGTCATGCCTATCTGGCATGACACCTGCTCCTACAAATACTTTCAATACTTCTCTTTAAATAAGATTCAGAGAAAAACTCTAAGCACTGCAGAGAGTGCAATTCACACCAAAAAAATCAGTTGGAATATACATATATATATATTTTGGGCCACACCTGGTGACGCTCCTGTCTATGCACTCAGAAATTGTTCCTAGGTTGGGGGACCATATGGGACGTGGGGAGATTAAACTGAGGTCTGTCCTAGGCTAGTTCGAGCAAAGCAAATACCTTAAGGCTGATGACACTGCTTCAGCCACAAATTAACTTTAATATATAAATATATATATATATGTTTACTTATTTATATATAGAATATAATGTATTTAAGTATAAAATTAATATTAAACTTGTTTCTAAATTAAAGATACGGAGTGCTGCATTATACTAGGGAATAGCAATACTAAAGGGTTTCTAGATTGGGAATTTTTTTGTGATAATATTTTCTTTTTATTTATTATTTCTTCTTTTTTTTATATTTTCTGTGGATGGCATACCCTGTGGCTCATGGCTTATTTCTAGCTCTCTGGGCAGTGATTCTTTGTTGTGAGGTTCAGGAGAACATCTGGTACTCTAGTAATCAAACATTAGTGAAATGCATGCAAAGCAAATGACCTCTCCACTGTGCTCTGGTTTTTCAATCCTTTTTCTCTTTTTTAGTGCTTCCTGTCTCTCAAAAGTATGTTTTTAAAAAGAAAATTTCTATTTGTCTGTTTGATTTTTTGTTTTGTTTTTTTTTGGACACTTACTTATCTTCATATTTAAAGTGCAAATTTATTAAATTTTAAATTTATTTTTAAATTTTAAATACTAAATTTTCAAATATATTTTCTATATGGGGCCTGAGCAGTGATGAAGAGCGTCTACCTTGCTGGCTAGCCTAGGATGAACTGTAGTTCGATCCCTGGGCATCCCATATGATCGCTTCAGGAGAGCTTTCTGAGGGCATAGCTTAGGAGTAACCCCTGAGCATCACTGGGTGTGGCCCAAAAACGAAAAAAAATAAAGAATATACATTTTCTATACAATACTGTTTGCCTCACTTGTTAGAAATTTTGAGATATAAAATATGTGGCATTCATTTTCATTTAACTTAGAGATACATTTATCATGAATCAAAACTAACTAACATATATATGTATATATATACATAAAATGTTTATTTCCTAATAAGCAGTCAAAGCTTATAGTAAGTTGTAAAATACCACATATTCATTTTCAATAACATAATTTTCTTCACACAGATAAAACAATGTTTTGTATTCTCTTATGTTTGTAAACTGACCCATAACCATATTCTTTACCATTTATAGTAATCTCTCACTTCCTGTCAAAGGCCATTTAGAAGATCACTTCTAAAATGTCATAAAGTTAAAAAAAACTCAAATTATTTACATACCTGTTTATAAAAATGTATGTATTATAAGTCGACAGTAGTCCATTGGGTGAAACTCAAGAACCACTATTTTTACAGTTATACAACTGCAATGTGTTCTCTAAAATATTTTAAATTGGGGCCCGGAGAAATAGTACAGCGGCGTTTGCCTTTCAAGCAGCCGATCCAGGACCAAAGGTGGTTGGTTCAAATCCCGGTGTCCCATATGGTCCCCCATGCCTGCCAGGAGCTATTTCTGAGCAGACAGCCAGGAGTGACCCCTGAGCACTGCCGGGTGTGACCCAAAAAACCAATATATATATTTTTAATTGGGGGCCAGAGCTTTAGTGCAGTGGTAAGGCATTTGTCTTGATCATGGCTGATCCAGGATGGACCATGGTTCAATCCTCTGGCGTCCTATATGTTCCCCCAAGCCAAGAGCGTTTTCTGAGCGTATAGCCAGAAGTAACCGGTGAGTATCAACATATGTGACACACAAATCAAAAAAGAATTTTAAACTTATTAGTTTTATTGGAATAGTTCAGAATATACTACAAATTAATCAATGTAAACGAAGAATTGTGTTCATATCAAAAGCCATCACATACTGTTCCTATGCTTAAATATTAAATCATTATCTTGAGCATTACTCAAATTCTTCTTGTTAAATTCACATCCATTTTTTAAAATAGCATCTATATTTGTTTACTTTTTACTTAAATAAAGAGATAATAAATTGTACATATTAAAATGATTTATTTAAACTGGTTTCAAAGTCTCTATAAACAAACTTTTTATTACAAATTGTTAATATATTATAAGCAGATTGGATAAATGAAGTTAAATTTTATATTTTAAACAAAAATCTAAAAGCAAAACATTTAAACTTCTCATATTTACTTTTAAATAGCTAAAATATTACTTATATATATTTTGTAATGAACCATCCTTAAAATCCAGCTACAAAATAAAAGAACTATTTGTGGTTGTTTGGATACATCCAGCTGAACTCAGAGATTACTTCTGGCTATGAGCTCAGAAATCACTCCTTGAAGGCAGGGGGAACATATAGAATGCCAGGAATTGAATCCGGGTCCTTCCCAAGCTCAGCCATTTGCAAGGCAAATGCTCTACTGCTGTGCTAACACACTGGTCCCAGTAATATTTTATGTATATATTTTTTTTCTCTTTGTAAATTATCCTCATAGTATATAATCATTTAAGTATGATGTTTTCATAATTTAAAGTTGATTTTTTCTTTAGTTTAAGGTCCATATTCTAATGTCTGCTCAGGATCATTCTTGGCAATGCAATTGGGGCCACATGTGATGCCAAGAATAAAATCCAGATTAACTCTCTTCATGGCAGTACAGAACCTATATGCTGTACTAGATCTTTGAATATTATAAAACTTTTATTTTAAAATATAAATGTACATATTTGGAAGACTTTCTGAAGAAGAAATATTTTAATGTTGGTAATATTTAGCTAATACATTAAAAATGACATTTGTATTGAGGCCAGAGTGGTGGCGCAGTGGTAGGGCATTTGCCTTACACGTGGCTGACCTAGGATGGACCGAAATTCAATCCCCAGGCTTAGCCCATATAGTCCCCCAAACCAGGGGGATTTCTGAGGGCATAGCCAGGAGTAAACCCTAAGAGTAATATTTAACAACAAAATTAAAAAGATGTTCAAAAATTAAAATAATGATTAAAAAAGAATTGAAAATAGAAATAAATATTTAATAAATATTCCATTCTAATTCTAGAAGTGTGTGCTTGGGTCTATATTCAAGTTGATTTCATTGATACTTTAATTTAGTATATAATTTGCTCCATTTTTAATTATTTTATAAAATATACTAGCAAACAATTAAAAATTTACTATTTATTTATTTAATAATGTATCTGTAAACATTACCACTTAGTTGTATACCAAATTACTCTTTTAATAAAAATAATATTCAAGATAGAATTTGCTCTGTGGGGGCAGGAGCGGTGGTCCAAGCAGTAAGGCATCTGCCTTGCATGGTGCTAGCCTAGGACGAAGCGCGATTCATTTCCCCAGCATCCTATATGGTCCCCCAAGCTAGGAGAGATTTCTGAGTGTATAGCCAGGAGTATACCCTGAGTATCAGCAGGTATGACCCAAAAAAGAAAAACAAAAAAAATGGTATGTGAATTAGATAATAATTACTCCTGTTAAGCTATGGGAGACTATGGGATGTCAGGGATAAACCCAGATTGTCTGTATGCAAGGCAAGTGTATGGTATAATTCTAGCACCATAGATAAGATTTTTGTTTGTTTTTCCAGATCTTTTCTGCTTTAAATAAAATGAAATCAGAAAAAGCTGCTGTGCATTACAAACCAAAAAAGTATACCACTTTTTCAGCCATAGTTACATTTGTTTTTTTAACTATTTTATGATGTAAGGAGAAAGGATTCACATAATGGATTACCCTTCATAGAAGGCATGCATTAACGTGCCATTTAAATGCTGCATTAAGATTCTATGAATTGGGACTGAATCAATTATTGTCTCCCAGCCACAACAAAGAAAAAGACCAATACTGTTTTCTTCTTTTTTCCTTTTGTTTTTATTGCTCATTTAATGCTGGAGTTGAGAAAACATGCTTTTAAGAAATTTCTTAGCTCATTAAGCACTGACTATTATTGTAAATTAGAATCAGAAACCCTTAAGAATAAAAAAGTAGTTTGAGCCATAAATACATTTTGTTTTTAGAAAATTTTCTTTGTAGCAGATATATTTCTTTTCTATTTCAATGAAAATTTAAAGGACTATTTTAATTTGCTAGCATAGCAGTATTCTATGTCCAATACCCTAGCTTCTGTAAGAAAAGCAAATATTGATATATCAAGATCTCCATCTAGTTCTCTAAGTTTTCATGCTAGCTAATAAATTTTGAAGTAAAATGTTATTAAAGAAGCATTTTATTGTTCATTGCAATCATTTTAGTGGTTCTCCTCCAAAGTGTTTCAAAGTTGACTTTAAGCAGATCAAAGAATAGATTTCCACTGTTAGATCTCAAATAACCTTGTGAGTTCAATTAAAGATGACCGAAAGAACATAAACGCAAAAAGGAGGATTTTCTGGATAACCTTGAAGAAGAAGTTTATGTTAAATTCTACAATGGCAAGCTAACCATTTCTGCCAACATTGGATGTTTTTACTACAGCAGAGGAATTAATAAAACCAGCTTGAATCTTGACCATAAAATTATATAATTTTTTAATCTATTAAAATAGCTATACTTTATTAAGCATCAATAAAGCTAATGCACTATTTTTCTTTCAGTCTATATTGGAGATGAGGTGATGAGCTTAAATGTAATAAGGAAGTAAAGAAAATAAGGTACTATTTTTGACCATAATGTTTAATTTATAATTGGGAAAATATGACTTTAATATCATAAATATGATTGAATAAGTGATAAAGCGAGCTTTTAAACAGATTCAAGGAAAACATAAAACTGAACTCTGTTATCTATTAGATTGGGAAGTTGTGGGAAAGTCTTGTATCAGTCACTTCAAATTTATCATGGTGATTATATAGTGAGCTATAAGTAGACAGGGGTTGTCATCATAAGACAAAATTGACATTCACCTATTCCCAAAACATTTTGGCTGCCATACTCTTGTCTTAATATGTAGAAACTGGTCTGGTTGAGAGGAATGCTCAGGAACAAATAACTATTTTAAGGAAGTACTAAAATGCACCATGCTCTAGGTTGTTATTACTTAAATTGTTATATTTGTATTGAAAATGCACCCTGCAACACTAAAGACTTATATTTGGTTCTGCTTTTAGAAATATATTCAGTTGGGCCGGAGAGATAGCATGGAGATAAGGCATTTACCTAGCATGCAGAAGGATGGTGGTTTGAATCCCGGCATCCCATATAGCCCCCCGAGCCTGTCAGAAGCGATTTCTGAGTATAGAGCCGGGACAAACCTCTGAGCATGGCCGGATGTGATCCAAAAATCAAATAAAAAAAAAGAAAGAAAGAAATACGTTCAGTTGGGTGCTCACATAGCACCACTTTATGCAATGCCAAAGATAGGTTTGGGTTAACAGTTTGCTAGTAAAGGCTAACGACATGCTACTATCATTCTGGTCCCTGAAGTATTATTATACCCAGATTTTATATGAGAAATACTAGATTTTGTACTGAATTTTTGGGTCTTGATACTTATTTATTTTAGGGAGGATCACACATAGCAGCGTTGAGGTATCACTTCTGTATCTGCACTCTGCAATCACTCCTGAAATTACTCAGGAGACCATATAATATGCTGAAGATCAATCTAGGGTTATCCTTATGTAAGACCTACTGTACTATCAAGTTCCTAAGACTTATAAATCTAAGGGTTTGAATAAATTATGAAAATATCACCCAAGTCCTATATTTTTTCTTTCCAACTTAATTGTACACACTTTTAATAAAGCATTCTTATGCTTTATGGAACATAAAACACAAGTAATTTTGAAAAAACTTTGCTTGAGAATATCTTGTATTACTCCACTTTTGCTTCCTTGTCAGCATCATTTTCATTCTGGGTCTCTCGTGGTTCTCTGTTTTCTGATTTTGAAATATAAAAGAGCCCCTTATTTTCACCTTATCACAAGAGAAATTTAGGTTCCTTATTGTGTCTCTAATACCCCTGTCAGTATTTTGGTTTTTTTTTTTTTTTTGATGTATGTTGTGTTATCATAGAGAACCATGCGAGAAGCAAGTCTGAGATTCAAATTTTAGTCTCAGCATAGAACATTCTTTTTCAACATGCTCACAAAGTTTATGATCTAATATAATCTCGTTTGGTCTCCAAAACCATTATGTTTTGTATTGTCTCAATGTGGGATTTTAAATATTCAGCATATAAAATTGGGATGTAGACACAAATCAGTAGAGAATTGTATGTTATATAAAATACAATAAATATTTTCAACATCAAAAAGCTTAAAAATTAGTCTGGAAGAGAAAAACATTTGATTTGATTTAAAAATAAATTATGGGGCCAGATTGGTGGTGCAGAGGTAGGACATTTTCCTTGCATGCAGCTGACCTAGGACTGACAGCGGTTTGCTCCACCCGGAGTCCCATATGGTTCCACAAGCCAGGAGATATTTCTGAGTGCAAAGTTAAGAGTAACCCTTGAGCATCACCGGGTGTGCCCCCCGAAAAAAACAAAACAATTAAATTAAATTAAATTATTGGGTCTGATTCTTTGATTTTAGTCTCAAGAACCCAGTAAATATTCATAAATTTCTACTCATGAGTCCATACTTAAGATACAATTTTTGTCTTTTTTGTTTCTTTGTTTTGTTTTTGGGTAACACTGGGTTATGTTTAGGAGTTACTCCTTGCTTTGCACTCAAAAATTGATCCTCGTAGGCTCATGGGACAATATGGGATCTTGGGCTCAAACCAGGTTTGCCATGTGCAAGGCAAATGTTCTACCTGCTGTGCTATAGCTCTGGCCACGACCACATTAACATACAATTTGGACATGACTTCTTATTTAATTCCGTATATATACATATCATTTATAAATCACATAGTAAATATTTATGAAGTCTATCATTGAGTTTCTTTACTTTCTCCCATGTAATACATTTGGAATATTTATATGCCTTTTGCTACTTCTTTTTTTATAATTATCTTTATTTAAACACCGTGATTACAAATATGATTATAGTTGTATGTTTACAGTCATGTAAAGAACACCCCCCTTCACCAGTGCAACATTCCCACCACCAATTTCCCAGATCTCCCTCCTCCCCACCCACCCCCACATCTGTACTCGAGACAGGCTTTCTACTTCCCTCATTTATTCACATTTTTATGATAGTTTTCAGTGTAGTCATCTCTCCAACTCCAACTCTATGTGATGAGCTTCATGTCATGAGCTGCACCTACCAGCCCTCATCTTTGTCTCTGGGATACTGTTGAAAATTTCTTTCATTTTTCTTAAAGCCCATAGATGAGTGAAACCATTTTGCATCTTTCTCTCTCCCTCTGACTTACTTCACTAGGCATAATAGATTCCATCTGCATCTATGTATAGGAAAATTTTATGACTTCATCTCTCCTGACGGCTGCATAGTATTCCATTGTGTATATGTACCACAGTTTCTTTAGCCACTCATCTGTTGAAGGGCATCTTGGTTGTTTCCAGAGTCTGGCCTTTTGCTACTTCTATCTCTGATAATTACATTATTTAAATTATCTTTATAAATATAGCTCTTTCTTGAATCATTTTTATCTCAAAAGTGTTGTAGATAATCAATGAAGAACATGTTTCTTTTCATTTTTTAATTCATTGAGGCTAGAGTGACAAAAACATATTTTACATATGCCTTTTATCAATCTATCAGAATCATAGATTTTTATCAGTCTATAATTTTCTGAGGCTAGAGTAACAAAAACATTTTTTAGTTTTTAAAGACATGATATATTCAGTGCTTTCCATTAATATATATTACATTTTAATGCTTTACTTATATATTTAATATGATTTATTGTATAACTTTAATTACATTGGTTTCTTTAATACCATTTCTTTTATATTCTAAAATCCTACTCCCAATCTTCAGTACTTTCATCTATTTTAATGTCCCATATATTCTTATTTCAGTTTTAGTTAACATTTTTTATTTTAAATAGTAAAGTACATAGTGAGTACTTGTAAGTTTTAATTTTTTATGTACCCTAAATTTTATATAGATATATAGTTCAACTAATGTAGACATGGTAATTTTTTCTTAATTAACTTTTTTCTTCATTACTAGAAGATATAAGATATTTTATGTGCTGCAATATTACTATCCAATTATTATTAGTTTGACTTTAATACATCCCTGAAAGTCTTTCTCCTTTGCTGGAAACTTTCTTTCACACACTCTGAAATCAGATATTTTTATGACACTTAGTTCTAGTCAATTAAATCCAAAGGAAGATGTGTTAGTAGCTTTAGGTTAATTTTTTGGTTTCAAACTGAAAAGATATTATTAATCAGTAGTCATAATTCATTCTAATTATCTATTTTCCAAATTTCTGCATATCCTACTGTTGTAACCCTCAATATTTAATAATGAATCAATGAAATTAAAAGTGAAAAGTATATTTCTATCTAACAATTGGGTACATTATGGCAGGATAAATAATCCATCTTGAAATTACTTGTTAAGTCTCGTACCCTTAAAAACTGTCTCTGTACTTTACAAGTTATTGTTTATAGGAAAACTTATTCAACACAAGGAGATGAGTTTTCATACAATTTCAAATAGTTGTGTGTACATAAATTCATACTTATACATAGAGAACATAAGAATTTAAATGTGTACAGACTAGATATCAAAAAACAAAGATGACTTGTTCTCAAAGAACTTACATGATTCAAGTCAAATTGATTCATATTTTATAAAATGTGAAATGCATTTGTATCAAATACCCTATGGAAATATTATTTTATTAACTGTACATAATGTTTATAATATTAATAATGCTGGGTTTCCTTGACAGATTTTTTTATTCTCTTGATTGCAGTGATGATGCTATACGTAAGTCAAGTTTTGGACTTTAGCATGCTCTTTATTATACATAAGTTCTCCTCCATAAAAATGTTAAAATATATTGAATAAAAGAGTTATGTTGCATATTATTTTCTGGTGTGCTCAGAATAAGATGATGGATGTTAATTTTGTCTTTAATTGTTATTTCTTAATTAAAGAGCATTTTATGTCAAATGAAAAATCAGAATGAGAAACAATATCCATTATGGTATTAATAATAAAGACAGCTAGTATTTATCGAAAAGACTTCTTTATGATTAGAACATACCTTATTTACTTTAAATCTTTTTACCACACATATAAAGAAATGTATTATTGGCTTTAGTTCTGAGATAAAATAGAAATAAAATAAAATAAAATGAGGCTGGAGCAGTGGCGCAGGCAGTAGGGTGTTTGCCTTGCATGTGGCTGACTTAGGACAGGGCACAGTTTGATCTCCTAGTGTCCCAGATGGTCCCCTGAGCCAGGAGTGATTTCTGAGCACATAGCCTGGAGTAACCCCTGATTGTCACGGGGTTTGGCCCCAAAACCAAAAATAAATAAATAAATACATAAAGTAAAATAAAATTATAAAAGGAATAAAAGCACGATACTGTTTGACATCCAGATAGATTATTTTTAACATGTTACTCTTTTAAAATAGTGTTATCAAGTTTTAAACATATAACTTTTTCATTGTAATTTTTATTCCAAGTGTTGCTATATTCTTGAATAATTTGAAGAAATCTTTTACTGAGTTGTGGACTATTGATGAAATACAATCTTAAATTGCTTCTCTGGCACATTAGTGGTCCCAGTTTGACTACAGCACCACATAAGAACTTTGGAACCGCGTAGGCAGGAGTAACCCCTGAGCATCAAATGGGTGTGGCCCAAAATACAAAAAAAAAAAAAGAAAAGAAAAGAAAAGAAAGAAAAAAAAGAACTTTGGAACATGTTAAGAGTGATCCCAGAGCACAGAGCCAGAAGCACTCCTAGAATATCAATTCATATGCTACCCTATACAAAAAGTAAGTAACAAAAATGGTATTGTGTCACTAGTTTAATCATCTATTAATATGCATGATTAAAAGTAATCTGTCATCTACAAAAGATAATTGTGAAGACTAAATCATAGACAGGGTGTACTAGATAATATTGTAATAAATTCAAGTAGTCACCCATGTTCCCCTTATTAATTTCAACAAATATATTAATGGCCTTTTATATTATGACTATATTCTCAATTATAGTACATAATTTTTTTAAATTAAACACTCTTGTGTCTTACCAAATCAGTCTTTTCTGGCTACGTATGCAGAATGTCATAACAATAGAAAATAATGTTAGCATTATTGATGATATTACAATTTATGTCACTAACTAATATATGAAAATACTATAGAAGTGTTCACTAGGATTTGTAAGAGATAAGTTCTAATATACCTATTTTCCCTTTCAGTGAAGGCATTCATACCAAAGTATGAAGATGTCACTAACTAATATATGAAAATACTATAGAAGTGTTCACTAGGATTTGTAAGAGATAAGTTCTAATATACCTATTTTCCCTTTTAGTGAAGGCATTCATACCAAAGTATGAAGTAAATACATAATGTTTACTTCGGTTCTCTTATGACCTGCTTCTTTTATTCTTGTAAATATGATACCATTAGTATAGTTTTTATCTTATTATTATCTTATTGTTGATGAAATTCCATAATACATTTCATTAAGACAACATTGGTAATAATTTTTAATAAATACTTTTAATAAATACTTTTTAATAAATATTTTAATAAATACGTTTAATAAATTTTAATAAATAAATACTTGTAATTGGGCCAAATTTCCAAGTAAATTTGTTTTTGCTAACTCCTGTTTATGATTTGAATTAGTGATTCAATTTTTTTTTCTTTTTCTGGGAGTAGGGTGGCAGATTGTCCTAGGCAGGGCAGAGCGTACTCTGGTGCCTTTTTCTGATATTTTCAAGTAATCAACCAGATGATGAATGTGATAACCCTAAAATATGCTCTTTCTGATTCTAGCAGGGTTGACGATATTCCAGTTATCCAGGAGATGCTCATGGAACTACCAAGATTACATCTGGCAGTGTATAGAAAACCATGTGATACCACATATAGAATTGGGATTGGCTGTATGCAAGACATACTAACTTTCTAACTCTCTGTTTTATTATTTAGTGGATGTCTAATTTTAATTGTATCATTTATTGAGTAAACATTTACTTTCACATTTAACATAGGAAACAAATTCATATATACATGATAGATTTTATTTTATGTAAGTAGGGTCTTATTCCAGATACTCCAAAATTAGATAGTGAGTTGAAAAAATAGGATTTTACTTACTTTTTTTGGTTTTCAAAATTAGTAAGAAGATTGGTATCATACAGTAACTCTGTAGTGCTATGCTTTTTGTATTATTTCATAATACATAGAAAGACAAAATGAGAAAATTAAAGTAGAAATGTAAAATTTGAATAATTCTGAATCCAAGATTTATCTATATTCCATGTTAACTTAGTATCATTACAGTTACAAATTATTTTAGATTATATAGTTCTTGATATTAGCTGTTATAATTAATGATACATTTATGTTAAGTGTTAGAAATATTTACATCAAATACTTTGTTTGCATTTTAGAATTTTATGACTAAAGTTTGAATGTACTCTGATTTCTAAAGGTTAATACTAAAAGATTATATAAGATTTGCAAGACCAAATAGTTTACTCCAGAAGTTATTGTTCCTCATTCACAGCCTATGAAAACTCAAAATGATTTTTTAAAAATGTGATGATAATGAAAATTAAATGTTAATCAAAAATATAATTTTGATTTTACAGCAAGCAAACTCACTTAACAGGAGTAGAAGTAAAGTTATAAATCAATATCTTCCCTTTTATATCAAGATCTACTCTTATTATATACTATTGTCTATGAAACCAGACAACTGACACCTGAAAAATTGCCACACTACATTTGTTAAAGTCACTGAAAGTTGTACTATGTATCTCTACTCACCATTTTGACAGTTTGGAAATAGGAGATAATACATCATAAACAACCTACCAGAAAATATGTACCAATAAAAAGAACATAATAGGATTGCAATTTATTCTGTTCCCTTTACTTATCAGCTTTCTGCATGTGGCTGATTGAAAACCTTGCAAGAGTCAAAAGATAATTTATAATTTTTACTAGAAACGAACACATTTCCAGCCTTAGCTGGTTAAAATATGTTAAAATAGTTTTGCCATTCGATCTAAGACTTTTACAAATGCAATGTAATTAAATATTCTGACTAAAGAAGATGACTATTTTCAAAGAGATAAAAGTTGACAATTGATAAAAAAAATATTTATTTTAGTGGTTTGCAATGTTAGGTGTTCCACAGATATTTTAGATACATTTAAATCACGAGAAATACATATTGAAGCAATATATTTAGCCTCATATTCATTGTAACATAATTTTCAGCATATAATGTCTTGCCTCACAGAATAAGAAATTAAGTTTGTAAGCAAGATTAATATTCTCACATTATAAATTTTTTTCTTTTCTTTTTTTTTTTTTGGTTTTTGTGTCACACCCGGCAGTGCTCAGGGGTTCCTACTGGCAGACTTAGGGGACCATATGAGATGCCGGGATCTGAACCACCGGGATTTGAACTTTCTACATGAAAGGCAAATGCCCTGCCTCCATGCTATCTCTCCGGCCCTAGAAATATAAACTTTATATATGTAGAAAAGAGACTTCTGAAGTAATCCACAGATAAGTAAAATAGAAAGGTAAACTATGTTGGGGCCGAAGAAATAGCATAGTGGTAGGGCGTTTGCCTTGCACACAGTCTATCTAGGACAGATAGTGGTTCTAATCAGGCATCCCATATGGTCCCCCAAGCCTGCCAGAGAAGATTTCTGTGTGCCCAGCCAGGAGAAAACCCTGAGCGCTGCTGGGTGTGACTCCAAAACAAAACAAACAAACAAAAATGGTAAACTATCTAAATTAAAACACTGGGGAAAATGGGTTTGTTTAAAAGCAGTAGAAGAACTTTTTCAACACTGGCACAGTGTAGTCAACTGCAGGTGAGTTCATTGAAATCTAGCTTTATTTATGGAGGAGAGAACTGGAGACAGTTTGTCACTCTGCTAAAATCAAAAACAGAGGTTAGCTCTGATAAGTCCCTAAACACATAAAACCAGTGAAGTCATAGAAACAATGACTAATATAGCTCACTCTGTGTATAACCTGAACCGCTAGCTTATGCCTATAAATTCAAGGTACTATAAATCCGGCAAAAAAAGGAGATTCTGTTTTAGTTCTTTAAGTCATTTATTTTTATTTTGCTGAGCACATTGACAGGAGATATTTCATTTAAAAACTTCTAGTTTAATTCTAATTATTTTTATATTCCACACATATAAGATTTAAATTCTTAAAAACTTTAATTTGGCAAACTGTATTCAACAATGTATATTAAAGAGATTATTCATTGGTATGTTTCTAACTGTATAAATTAAACAATGTGGGTATACTTTACATCTGTTAAAACTATATCAACCTAACAAGTAATCACTAACATCTGTCTTTCTATGAAGTTAATAATTATCATAATAACTTCAAATTAAAAATATTAATTATAGTACACATATGTGTTGCAAAAACATGTGCATGGCATCCCCATGTATTTGTGGTCCATCTCTCCTATTTAGTTGTGGGCTTTCATCATTCAATGTTGGGGTGTGTACTGGGGCTGCTTTCACATTTGGAAAAACCTGAACTTTCTTTCCCTCCCTTCTCTGCACCTAGTTTAATATGATATTCATATAATTACATATCTTTACCTTGATATTTATCTTGGAATAGTATAAACTACAATCTTAGATATATATTTATAAGAATCTATGGGTGTTTATAATTGTCCTTATATATGTCAAGATCACAGGCTATACAAATCCAAGAGTAAATTCTGAGGCAAACTCTTTATTTGTTCATAAATTTGAATGCTTTTTATTAACAATGGGATGTTATGCTAGCAATAGTTGCATCCAAAATCATTTTCAATATTTTGTTAAAGGGTAATTTCACAACTTAAGTCATACACATGATATACCTGATAAAATTTTAATGTATTTTAAATTAGAAATCGGCATGCTATATTTTTATTGATTAATTATTTTAGTATTTTTAATCATTGTTTCATGGTGTTAAGAATGGATTTTGCAATATACTAAACTTTTTATATTATGGTTGGCTTTGCTCTACTCTTCCTATTTAAGCTGAATGCAATATTTGTTCTTGTTTTAGAGAAAATTACTACTTTTGTTCCATCACTGATAATTCTTCAAGCTTTTGTTCAATTGTGGAAATTCATTAAATACATTCTGAAAGGTGTATATAACATTCATGGTCTCAGTGTTTTATAGTTACCTTCATTTCATTGTTTAATGCTACATTCTGTTAGAAAATATCTTTCACAGCATTGAAATTAAATTACTTTTATTTTTTATTTTTGGTTTCATAACCATACCCAGCAGCACTCAGGGCTTACTCTTGGCTGTGTGTTTTGGGATCACTCCTGGCAATGCTCAGAGGAAAGAACGTTTATAAGGTACTGAGTTTCAGTAACTCACCCTATTATCTTTGTGCCAAAATTAAATTAAATGCTATGTTTTATGTGTATTTAAATTATATTACTCTACTCTACAGTTTATACTTGACATTCTTAGTTTTAAAAATTAATGTACATGCATTCATTTTCTTTTCAGATGTTCTTTTTAAAGGTTCAACATTTGAAGCTGGAGCATACAGCAGGTAGGGCACTTGCTTTACACATGCTGACCACATATTCCATATGGTCCCCTGACTCTCACAGAAGTTATTCCTGAATTTCAGGAGTGTTTGATCGACTTCTTTGAAGAATGTCATGAGTATCTTTAGAGGGATTGTATTAAATCTGTACAATGCTTTGGGGAGTATTGCCATTGTGATGATGATCCTGCCATCCATGAGCAGAGTATGTGTTTCCTTTGGAACAATAAACACCATCGAATAGCTAAAGCAATTTTTGGGAAAAGGTAAATTGGAGTCATTATTTTCCCCACCTTGAAACTGTATTACAAAGCAATAGTTATCCAAAACAGCATCGTAGAATAGACTTGAGTACTCAGAGAATTTTCCCTATACATACAATCACCTAATTTTTGATAAAGGAGCTAGAAATCCTAAATGGAGCAAGAAAGCCTCTTCAATAAGTGGTGCTGCACAACTGGTTAGCCACTTGCAAAAAAGCAAACTCAGACCCCCAGCTAACACCATGTACCAAGGTAAAATTCAAATGGATTAAAGACTTTGATATCAGACCTCAAATGATAAGGTATATAGGTAAAACACTCCATGACATTGATATTAAAGGCATCTTTAAGGAGGAAACAGTACTCTCCAATCAAGTGGAAGCAGAGATAAACAGATCGGACTATATTAAGCTGAGAAGCTTCTGCACCTTAAAAAAATAGTGCCCAGGATACAAGAGCCACCCACTGAGTGGAAGAAAGTATTTAACCAATACTCATCTGAAAAGGAGCTAATATCCAAAATATACAAGGTACTGACAGACTTTACAAGAAAAAAAATCTAACCTCAACAAAAAATAGAGAGAAAAATGAACAGACACTTTGTCAAAGAAGAAATACAAATGGTCATAAGACACATGAAAAATGCTCCACATCACTAATCATCAGGGAGATGCAAATCCAAACAACTATGATGTACCATCTCATGCCACAGAGAGGAACACATCAAAAAGAATGAAAACAAGCAGTGCTGGTGTCGATGTGGAGAGAAAGGAACTCTTATTCATTGCTTGTGAGAATGCCAACTAGTCCAAACTTTATAGAAAGTGATATGGAGATTTCTCCAAATACTAGAAATTGAGCTCCCATTTGATCCAACTATACCACCCCTAGGGATATACCCTAGGAACACAAAAATACAATACAAAAGTCCCTTCCCTTTTTTAAGTAACTACTTAACTCTAATTAATGATAAATAAATTAAAAATATTTTATTCATTTCATTTTGTTAATTAGAATATATTGATAGCACTTGAATACCTCGATAAAAACTATTTCTGAAATTCAAAATAAACTTCTGATTTGTCTTGATAAACATTGTGTAATTATAAAAAAAATAATGATCATCAAAGTACAGTAAAACAGAAATATAGATTAAAAATAAATAGGGTGGTCCCGGAGAGATAGCACAGCGGCGTTTGCCTTGCAAGCAGCCGATCCAGGACCAAAGGTGGTTGGTTCGAATCCCAGTGTCCCATATGGACCCCGTGCCTGCCAGGAGCTATTTCTGAGCAGACAGCCAGGAGTAACCCCTGAGCACTGCTGGGTGTGGCCCAAAACCCCCCCCCCAAAAAAAAGTAAATAGGGTACAATAATTTACTTATACTTGTTTTGGTATGTTTATTAATATTATGAAAATTAATATATATGGGAGCTGGGGGAAAATTAATATATACTATTTGTTATTAAATTTATGGAAATTTTAAACAAGATCTCTTACTACTGCCTTTTAAATATAATTTTTAAATAAATCTTTAAACTTATAGTTTACTATTTTGACAAAATTTAGATTTTAATATAGTATTTGTATATATATAAATAAGTAGATGATCTTAGCTAGAATCATCAGGGGTGATTTATAAAAA
>NC_064855.1:80858170-80878170 GCF_024139225.1 Suncus etruscus
ATTGCAAGCTATTCTACAAATACTGAGGAAAATTCCTCAATAAATTTGGTTAAAGATTTATTATTTATATTTCAAAGGTAATGCACGATGAACTACAAAATATTGTGTTCTAATACATATTTATGATCTTCAGTGTTTTAGTCTTTTTTTGTTTTTGTTTTTTTGGCCACACCAATGACAATATGAGATGCTTGGTTATAGAATTGCAGTCCTTCTTAGGTCAGCGTGTGCAAGGCAAATGTCCTACCGATTGTGCCACCGCTCTAGTCCCTTTAGTCTTGTTTTTTAAGTATAATGTATAATTTTGATCAATATAGCAGAGATTGGAGTCAAACTAGCTTGACCTCTCACTTTCTGTATTGACTTCAATGTAACAGTAATAGATTGCTTGACTGTTCTTTATTTCATTGTGAAATGTAATTGTAATCTTAATACTGAAAATATTTTTAAAGTGAAACAATCGTATTTTATTTCCTTTTAAATGTTCAGGGCTTGGGAACTACCAAGCAGAACTTCCAAGGTCGAAAATGCTACTGTAAATTTTATTTTATTTTTAATATAATTTTTATTTTAATCATAGTGGCTTACATATCATTGACAATAATATTTTAGGTACATATTAACATAAAGTCAGGGGAATTCCCATCACCGAATTGTCCTCCCTCCACCTTCATTCCTGTCCTACCTCCCATATCCTCCTCCTTCACCCCTGGGGCTGCTAGAATAAGTGGTCCCCTCTGTGCCTAGTTTACTACTTAGTGGTCTTACACCTATTTGGTATTGGTACCTCCCTTATTTCCCCCTCTAATTGGGAGGCGGGACTAGATAGTTCAAGTTATATAGTTTTGTTTTAAGAAGAGAAAAGTAATAAACTGGGGAAAAAATTAAATACGCCGAAAATGGGCAGAGTCTTTCTAGAGGCTCTCATCCTAGGTTTGAGAGACGAAGGGAAAAAGAAGGTGAAACACCACAACAGTACAAGAAGAAGTGTCAAATAAAATATACAGAGAGCACTCCAACAATAAAGATAAGCACCACATAAAAGCCATGGTCTTGAGATAAAAAAACATGGCAGAGCACATAAAGGAAGAAATGAAAAAAGAAAATAAATAAATAAATATAAATGGAGACAACAACTTCAATAACAACACCAAAGCAAAGAAATCAGCAAAAACTAGATAAATAAATAAAAACAATTGTTTTGTGCTTTTTGCTTTTTTTTTCCTTCCCTCCTGCACAGGCATAGTAAATACTGGGGTCATTCGAAAAGGAATTCCCTTGGCCTAAGAAAAACAGGGTTTCTCTACCCTTGAAGTATATTGTCATGGGATTAAATATAGACTCCTTTCAGGTTCATTTACTCTCCCCTTGGTGCTTTTGTGGTATATGGAAGACTTCTTCTCTGTCCTGGGTGATAAAATCAGATCTCTGTATCTAGAGATCTCGGTATCTGCACAGGTCAAGAGTGGAACTTATGATGAAGTCTTTGTGGTTCTAGAAGTTCTGTTCCCTCAGTGTCATTTTAATCCATCTTCTGTGGTTGGTGGTCTTGGTCTTTGCGCTGATCCTAGATGGGGCCTGGGATATCGTCTTTCGTTGCAATTGTCTCAGACAGACCTCTGGAAGTAGAGATCATGGTTGTTGTGCAGGTCTTAGCTCAAACCCTAGACTAGGGCTTTTTTATTGGTCCCAGGATACATAAAGTCCGGTCATGGTTCTATCAGTCAGTCACCTGTAAATCGTGATCTTGGCATTTGGACAACCAAAGAGTGACAAATCTTCTGATTTTGTCTTATCGTTAGCTGGTGAGGTAGGATATCCTGCTCTTAGGTAAAGTTGTTCCCATTTTCCTCTTTGTCAGGATATCTTATTAGAGCTAGTTTTTGGTGCCCGAGCAGCATTAAGGATGTCCCGAATGAAATTTGTTTCCTGCAGCTGTTGTGAAGAACTGTGTTGTTTCTATGTCTGGGATCCAGGGTTCAAGGCTGGACGGTTGGTGTCTAATAACCTGGGGTCTAAGTTGGGTCCACGTGACATATTTTCAAGGTGGGAGATGCCCCTGTATTGTAAATAAGTATGAGTTCTTATTCCTAGTACATAAGAGCTCATTTTTATATGTAAAATTTCCCCCTTTTTTAGTGTGCCTTTGCAGGGAGAAATGGTGCTACATTATATTTACAGTGCATTTGAGGGTGGAAAGAGAAGAAACAGAAACAGGACACACACCCAAAAAAGATAAAAATAGGAATAAAAATATATGTGCTCATATATATACATATATATATAAAGAAAAATGATTAAAAAAAAAACTTTTTTTAGAACTTGATGCACGTGACCAGCCAGACCACCAAAGCAGTAACTGTGACCTACAGGCTTATACTACAGGCCCTACTCATCGAACACAGTCAAGCAAAGTAGCATTCCCTTGCTCTTTTTTCCTCTCTTCTCACGATTTTCTTTTTTTTTCTCCTTTTCTTTTTAATTTATTTTCTCTTTTCTTCTTTCCTGCCCCTTCCATATACTTTCCCCTTTCCCCCCTTTGGAAATCCGACTATCCCTTCACCCCTCAATCCCATCCAGATTTCCCACCTTATTAAAATTCTTCACCCTCAGTTTTTAATCCATTAGGCATCAAGATTCACATCCTACCCTAACGAACCAGTACCCAGCACCCAAGCGAAGGGACAGGCAGTCAAACCCACACCTTGTCCCCTGAAGAAAACGCAACCAACTCCCCTGTTGACTCATGCTGCGCGGTCATCCTTACCAACCCTTCCTAACGTGGACTGTTACTTGAAACCGGACTTAGCTCTGAAAGTATCCTCAACGCAAGAACGCTTCCCAAGAAGTCCCTGCCGCAAATCTTTTGCCAATCTCAAGAGGGTCAGGTTGTGTGATGAAAAGGCTCCCGGGAACCCACACAGCACAAGAAAATCTTAAAAGACAATGGGGGAAACCTATACTTCCATCATAAGTATAAGACCTGTATTATACTACCTCTTTACCTGCTTTTCCCCAAATGTAAGGTAGTCTCTTACATCACTCTGTTCCTTTAATTAATTTTTTATTTAATTTTTAAATCTTTTTTCTTTATACATATATGTGAGCTACTGTAAATTTTAAGTCAATAGGGCTTGTGATTTAGTACAAGTTCCCAAGGATGTTGTACTACTTGTTGCTATATGAAAACAATCTCTATTGTCCTAAGGGCTTTCGAGCTGAACCTGTATTCGAGCATCAATGTAGTGCCCAGAGAATCAAATCTGGGAAAGGAGAATTCTAGGCATGTACCCTGACCACATTATAATCTCCTAACCCCCACTTTTTAAAGTACATGGAAGATTAATATTATTTTTGTTTTGTTTTGTTTTTTGGGCCACATACGTTTGATGCTCAGGGGTTACTCCTGGATATGCACTCAGAAATCGCTCCTGGCTTGGGGGGACCATTTGGGACGGGGGATCGAAGAACTCCAGTCAGTCCTATGCTAGCGCTTTCAAGGCAGACACCTTACCTCTAGCGCCACATCTCCAACCCTAGAAGATTAATATTATTATTACTCATTTATACTTAAATATTTATAGTTAGAATGTTATGATGCATTTTTGTTCTGTTTGTTCATTTTAGTTTTGCACCTATAGTACTTCAAATTGCTAAAGAAACAGTCCTTAACTGACATTGTTTTTTAAAAGTTTGTAATGTAAGTTTGTAAATATAGTTCTGAGAGTTAAACTAAAAAAATTATCCAGCTTTGTATTTTATGAACTCTCTATAATTCATATGAAATAGTATAACAATGTATATGTGTACAAATGAATTAGCATTACATTTTAGAGGAATAATGATTGCAATCTTCAAATATTTAATAGGTTATGGATGCATTATAAACCAAAGTTTTCCAGGTACAAATAATACGTACTATATAAGGTACATTAAAGGATTACTTTAAATGCAGGTATTGCTTTCCACATTTTGTTACTATTAAGGAAGTAAATGTCACTATACGTAAGTTTTAAACATACACTAGTTTCCTCATTGCAGAATGATCAATTACATATTGTACTATAACATAAAATATACTTTCAAATGCAAAAGGTGGAGAACACTAATTTCTAATTAATTCACACTCAGTTACACCTGGGATATATTTAGAAATAATTTGTTTCTGTTTGTGATTTTCTTTTTCTATTTATCAAATTCAGAGCCAATTGTAAAGGTATTTTATAATGTGGCTATCTTTAAGACATAAGCAACTTAAAGCAGAAAAAACTTTTATATTTGTCTTCCTCATGTTTTGTTGCAAATAATATATAACAGGCATGCATAATATATTAAGTTGTTTAAGTTATTATGGAATACATTTATTTACAAACATAATAGAATTGTTTAGTTTCAGTGAAAATACCCTTGGAGATAGTATGTGTTACTAAAAAATTGAGATTTTTAATATATATTACAGTGTATTTGGTCACATGATCTCTACAACTCATGAAAATACTAATGTTACATACATAAATATATATGTAAAGCACCAATTCTAAAATTTATTTTAATTAATAAATATCTATGATTAAATATGGGAAGTAAAATTTGATACATTCTAGAATTATAGGAATAAATGAATATAAAACAAGTGTAAACTTTCTGCAATTTTTGTATAAATTACTGAAGATATATATAAATGGGTTGTATTAGCTATTATTGAGTATTGCCAGGTATTTCAAACTATATCCAATTTTTAAGCACTTTCTAGAGTTAAAAAGCAAATTTTTATTGTATTCATTTTGATTCTGACCTGACAAACTACTCAGACATTTTTCTTCTTTGCTTTGGGTTCAATAAGTTGTGTGTGTAGAAGTCATGGAATATAATCAAGTTCAGGAATTAAGTACTGGAATCAAGTCTAGGTTTTCACTCATGCTTGCTTTATGTTTCAGCACTTGAGCCATATCTTTGGTCAACTAAATAATTGAGTATAATAACCTAAATGCTAATGTTAACTGTACATCAGATTATATTATGTATTTACTTATAATTATGAGGTAACTTCCCCTTTGTTTTGAGTAAAGGCAATCACATTCATATCTTAAGAAGTGTTAGGTTCCTGGCCACTAATATATCCTACTTCATTTTCTAATAATATTTTACTGCAGAGCTTTATTCCATCCTAATGAATGCTGAATATATACCATCTTCAATTTTTAAACTATTTATTATAGTAATTTATTAAACCCATTATATGCATCTTTACTTCTTTCAGGACTTAAATAATTTACCTTCTTAGGCTGGCATACTCTAATCATTATAATTAAACTTGCAACCTTGCAGTGATTTCACTTATTTCTATCACTTTAATTTGACCACATTCACATTTTTGTAATTTTTCAAATATTCCAGTCATATAAATTCTCTGAAACTACTCATTTAATATTCTACAAAGTCTTATTCTATCTGATGTACGTAAGGATGATTCATTTAAAATATTTAAAGAAAAGCCATCACATAGTTGACATAACTGACCATGATATATTTATTTCAAGTTAACAAAAAGCAAAGTTATTGAAAAATAGAAAAAATTAAAGAAAAACTAAAAAATAAAATTGAAGAGTAAAACAAAGTGAAAATTTAATAGCAAGTAGTGAAAATTATTGTATTCCAATAAAAGCATTAGTGCAATAGCAAGTTTACTAAGTTCTCTTTTTAAAATATAAGAGATTAAAAATACAATAAAAAATCTCTCTGTGTGGCGGTTGTTCTTTGCATAAGCACAGCAAAATATGGGTAAAATAAAAAGAAAAATATTTGACCTTAAAAACAAGGACAACTCACCTATGAAGTAACCTGGCATAAGACCAACTACAGGCTACAGGTACACTAAGTTGTCTAACCCAAAGTTTTTGTTGTCCCAGTAAAAGCTTTTTACAATTTGGTTATTGCTGTCAGGTTTTTGTAGTTAATGATCCTGGTTTCTTTATGGATCTTATGTCAAAATAAGTGTGACATGGAACATCTTGTTTCATCTTACCATTAGGTGGCAATGCAGAATACCCTGATCTGAAAGCAGGTTACTGAAAGCAGGTTGCTGTTACCAATTCGTCAGGGTGTCATATGAGCCCATTTTGGAGTATGTCAATTCCAGGGCAGCACTAGGGCCTTCCCTGGTAGAAGTTCAATTTCTGGTACTTGTGTAGAAAACCGCGATGTTTCCATCTCTGGGATCCAAATTTCAGGGGTTATTGGTCAATGTCTGATCTTCTAAAGCCTAAGCAAGTCACTATGACAAGTGTTCAGGATGTAAGGTTCAACTGAAATATAAATTTATGTGTTGTAATCTCTACTAAATAAGAACTTAGATGCACATGTAAGATTTCCCCTTTTTAATGTACCTATGCAAAATGAAAAATACCACATGATACTACTGGTGCAATGGGGATAAAAGTAACAAGCTAAACAATCCTGATAACCTGGTTCTAACATAAACTCAGAATACTGGAGAAACTTATCTACTAGAATTGCCTACTAAATTGAACTCCAAAAATGAGGGAAATTGCTGCTACATAAGAAGCTAGACAATAAGGATTATAGCTATTAATGAAATACATCTAAAAATATTCAAAGGAGATATATATTTCCCCTTTGAATCTTTTGAATTAGTCTGGGGGGGGATAAAATACAAAGCACAGCTTCAGCCTGTGATTTGGTCTGTGGAATCTAAAAAAAATGGCTCCTAGCAATCACATATCAGGAATTGTCCTCAAGCTGCGGGTTTCTCAGAAACCGAATCTGATAGCAAGCAAGAGTCTACAGCGAAGCGAGGTGGGTAAAAAGGGGCAACTAAGAAAAAACTAGAAACAGTGGCAGTGGCAACTTCTTCTCTGGCTGAGGCAAGGCAGGTTGGGAATTTTTCTTTTAACTTTGGGAACTGGTTGGAAGCTGTCTGCAGTGGGGGGAATGTTCCACTTCCTGAAGAGTTAAGAACTGATGGTAAAAGAAATACGATAGTGGGGTGATGAGAGAGTGAAGGGTTAGAAAAGAATTTGTATGGTGGTAAGCAAAGGAGACAAGAGAGGTTTTACATAACAGGGGCAGGACAGTATAATATAGACAGACATTATGCATATTACAGATGGACATTAGACAGAAATTGAGATAGGCAAAACACAGTAATGTGCACACATAGATACTGAGGAACAATCCATAAATTACAGTTGAAAAGCTGAACTGAGTGAAATGGGACAGAACACATTAAAAAATGTAAAGCCGGCAAGTCAGATAAAAATGTTTTCTATTCTCTAAGCCAATAATGTTTGATGAAATAAACTTTACTGAAGAAAGACTATATGAGTGAGATTGTGTATAGAGCATTCTTAAAAACAATAATAATTTTCAAGTCTAAAGAACTAAGTAATACAGTAATAAGCACTGTAAGAGGAGTCTACACCATGAAATATTTCTAGAGGGTCTGGAGAATCCAGTTTCCTCTCTTAAAAGTAATCTAAAATCATGAGCATTATGGTATAATAGTAAACTACCTACAATTAAAAACAGATTACAATAACATATTCAATGAGTGAGCTCCATAACGGGAGCTCGTGGCATGCAGTTGCATATTCCTTTGCTATCTGTGGACATAAACATTAGAATATATTAGCTGGCATAATAGAGTAGAAAATGAAGAGATTAGAAATTTTGTCTTAATTTATCATTATGAGCCCTGTCTTCTGTGTTTAATATAAAATAGCATTATAGTGTGAAACTGGGTTATCAGCCTATATCACCAAGTATCACTGTGGACGAAAGGATCAAGGAGTTATATAGACACAGTAAATTTAAGGCATTAAAACTAATTATAGCAAACACTGTAGTGGGAATCCATGGCTTTCAAATACATTCTGCATCTGTTTCTGTGGAAAAAACTATTAGAACATTATTATAGGCTTCTATAAAGAGCAGTTGACTGGACACTTGCTCAATCTAACCAGCTATATTTCTAGTTGATTGGAGAATTTAATCATTGAAACTATTGACAGAAAGAGTTGTGCCATTATATAGTGAAGGGTTGTTGCTGTTACAAAAGGGAATTTTGTTTATGTAATTCTCTTTGAATAGCTAATTTAGGGTCAGCTTGGATAGTGCAAATATTGTGAATTCTTTATTGCCTGAGAATACTTTTAATCCTCCCTCCAATTTAAATGAGAATTTCACTGGGTAGTGAACTCTAGGTTGAAGGTTTCTTTTATTTAGTAGTTTGAATATGTCATTCCACACTTTTTGGCTGGATTGTTTTAAATGGAAGATCTGGGTTGATTGTTATGTTGTTTCCCCTTATAATAGAGAGATATTTTCTCCATTACTAAGTAGATCTCTGTCTCTCTCTCTCTGTCTCTCTGTCTCTCTCTCTCTCTCTTTCTCACTCTCTTGCTGCTATTCTGATTACCAATTACCTTGATAATTTTGTTATTTGTCTTGGTTGTTTTGTTTGGTGCTCTTTTTGCTTCTTGAATTTGTTGAGAAACCTCTTTTCCCAAAGAATGAGGAAGTTCTCTGTTATTATCTCTCTCACTACTTATTTTTTTCGTTTCCCATTTCCTTCCACTTCTGAGATTCTTATAAACTGGACAGTGTTTCTCTTGTATATGTTCATTAAATACTTTAGATTTCCTTCCAGGATTTTGTCTCTCCTTTATTTTTTGACTTGTTTATGACTGTTGGCTTGTAATTTTTCTTCAAGTACATCTATGCGATTCTCCACCTGTGTAATTCTATGATTATGGCTTGCTAACCTGCATTTTAGTTCCTTTAGTTCTATTTGTAAAGATTCTCACATTTAAAAGAATTTTTCCTTAAGTTGGTTTGATCATTTATAGATTTCTTTCTTTCTTTCTTTCTTTCTTTCTTTCTTTCTTTCTTTCTTTCTTTCTTTCTTTCTTTCTTTCTTTCTTTCTTTCTTTCTTTCTTTCTTTCTTTCTTTCTTTCTTTCTTCTTTCTTTCTCTTTCTTTCTTTCTTTCTTTCTACTTTCTTTCTTTCTTTCTTTCTTTCTTTCTTCCTTCCTTCCTTCCTTCCTTCCTTTCTCTTTCTTTCTCTCTTTCTCTCTTTCTTTCTTTCTTCCTTTCTTTTTCTCTCTTTCTCTTTTTCTCTTTCTTTCTTTCTTTCTTTTTCTTTCGTTCTTTCTTTCTTTCTTTCTTTCTTTCTTTCTCTTTCTTTCTTTCTTTCTTTCTTTTTTTCTTGCTTTCTTTCTTTCTTGCTTGCTTGCTTTCTTGCTTTCTTTCTTTCTTGCTCTTTCTTTCTTTCTTTCTTTCTTTCTTTCTTTCTTTCTTTCTTTCTTTCTTTCTTTCTTTCTTTCTTTCTTTCTTTCTTTCTTTCTTTCTTTCTTTCTTTCTTTCTTTCTTTCTTTCTTTCTTTCTTTCTTTCTTTCTTTCTTTCTTTCTTTCTTTCTTTCTTTCTTCTTTCTTTCTTCTTTTGACTAAACCCAGTGATTCTCAGAAGTTACTCTTGGCTATGAGCTCAGAAATCTCGCCTGGCTTGGAGAACCATATGGAATGCTGGTGGATTGAACCTTGGTCTGTCCTAGGTTAGCCACGTGCAAGGCAAACGCCTTACCACTAGGCCACAGCTCTGGCCCCATCTATAGGTTTCTTAATTACACAGGCTAGTGACACATTGATTTCCAGTGCTAAACCATTAAATGCTGATTTTAGGTCCTCATATGGTAAATTCAGGTATTTGGGTGAACTTGCAGGTTTTCCAGGCTTCCTTTTTGTATCCCCCACAGTAGATGTCTTCTTTAACTTCTTCACTGATCTTTGTTTGCATTTAGTGGTTTAGTCTGCTGGAGTATCAAGGTGTTTAAGAAAGTGTTATATTGAATTGGTCATATGATATGTGACTCAAGTCATATCTTCTTAGAGATTATTTTTCTAAACTAGCAACTAGCAAGTTGTCTAAGTATAGTAAAAAAAAATACTGCCTACTATTTTTTTGATTTGTTCATCAGGTCTTTCAGCTGTATATTTTCTAAGAAAAAAAATTCTAAATCCAATCTGCAAGGAAGTAGATGATATAAATTGAAATGACTCTAGATGTCTGTGCGGTTTGGGAAAAGAAGGACTGATGGAAAGGAAAGGGGTTTCAGTAATGACTCAGAAGTTGGCTGGGAAAAGACCCAAAAGGACATCCTCATTTGCATTTGGTGAAAAGGAATTAAAGCATAGGTTCCCTATTCACTCCCTGACACAACCCTGGCTGGCCCTAAAGGGCAGATCAAGAGAGATGGCACTGTAACACAGGAGGCTAAGGGAAGGTTGGAAAAGACAGATTCGTGTATTTTTATCTAATGGTGCTTTATGCATATGTAGAAACTACATAGCTCCTATAGACAATGACCTTTTTTTTAAGGCAATCTTCCTGGACTAGATAAAAAGTCTAGGAACTAGGTGATTGCCTTGTATGTTGCAACTATATATATATATATATATGGTCTTCTGGTCTTTTACAAGAGTAATCCCTGGGCACAGAATTACATGTGAGCTCTGAATATCACTAGCTGTAGCTCCAGGAGAAAAAGATAACAATAATTATTTCATAATCATTCTTTTTTAAAATTACTGTCTTATTTTAGATCCACTGTTTTCTTTCTCATAATATTAAATTTTCAAATACATAACATTATCTTAATATATCTATATATGTCTGGAAAACACGAGTTATACAGGAGATCATATTTTTGCTACAATACTAAATACATAATAAAAACATGATATCTTTCTATAGTATTGCTGGGAGTGTTAAAATTAAAAATACCCTGAAATTAATAAAATTATTTAAATAGCCAAGACGGTATAGAATATATGAACATTTTATATGAATAAGGAAAGAGTTAAATGTTTCTTAAAATTCAAACAGAGATCTAAGATGACAGAGTAAATTGAGAGATTAAGTTCTATGTATGTGACACTAGTTCAGGTCTCATGGTTGCAAGATCCTCAGTGTGTCATAGGAAGAGTGTATTAGGAACGAAACAAGTAGAACAGTATCTCTGGGCATTAATGAGCTTTTGGAGTAATAGCAAGAAATAAATGCTTTGGGATATGTACACTTTCTAGTTATAGAAATAGGACTGAATGTTATCCTGAGTGGTTGAAATCAGATAAGATTTTTAACAGAAGCCTGGCATGATTTAATGTATGCATTAAAAAAGGTTTATAGGTTAAATGTAGGATATTATGCATAATATAAAAGAGAAAATAAAGAGATCATAAAGCAGATGTTGGATATCAGTAGTTTAGGTGAGAATATAAGCACTGAAGATAGCAGATAAAAACTGACAAGGCTATATTTGTGATTTTAGAATACAGCTCACAACTACTTCTCTGGTTGACTAAATGTGATATTTGTAAGAATATTACCAATCAAATTAATCCCAATGTTTTCTCAAGTGTAATTAAAATGCATATATATCATTAACCAAAATTGACAATACAAGAGAGTAACATTTGGAGTAAAAATAAATTCAGCATCTGGACATTTTGAACTGGAAATCTATATTTAAAAATGAAATCATAAAAGGTGTAAAATAGGATTAAATTCACATTTATCAATCTTTAATTTGATTTAGCACATTTTGTTTAAAGAGTTAAGATGACAACTGATATGATAAATTAATTAGAAAAATATGATCTTTCCTTGATAATTAAGCAGTCAACTATGTAAATAAGTTAGTGCTAAACTATCCCAAATGATAATATTTAAGGAGCATGAAGATTATAAAATGTTGATTTATTTTAGGTGCATAGAATTTTTTGAAACCAAGTCAAAAGTCATTGTCTTCATTCAGAGAGAGTAAAGAATGCACACATACAGAAAGTAAAATTTCTTCTAGAAGAAAATCATTCCGTATTATTTACATGAGTTTCTAAAAAGTTACATGTCATAGTTTATAACTCCACTATTAACTTAAAGTTAAGATATGTAACAATATAAAATTTCACATATTGCATGAGATATTTTCACAGAAAACAGAGCTTTCATTATCTGAGATTGTACATGACTATATAGTATTATTTTTTAAATCTGAATGCAAAACACTCATAGTCTAAAGCTTTATTCTCATTCTTATTTAGTTTTTTTTTTTAATTTTGTTTTTTGGCTACACCCAGTGATGCTCATGGGGTACTCTTGGCTATGAACTCAGAAATCGCTCCTGGCTTGGGAGACCATATGGGACGCTGGGGGATTGAACAGCGGTCTGTCTGAGGCTAGCACTCACAAGGCAGATGCCTCACCGCTTGCGCCACCATTCCAACCCCTCATTTCTTAGTTTTTTTTTAATATGAATCAACTAAGGTAAATAAAAATATATTATGTATATAAATCCTATTTTTATAGGATGGATTTTGAATTAACTATTAGCAATTGTATGTTAAATTACTAAAATTGCTAAATTTAAGAAGCTAGGTAAACCCTAATTGCATGAGTAGGGGATTAACAGTCCTGATATTCAAAAGACTATTAATGGGTTAATATTTTGTGAATATAGATAATAGAGTTGCAACATTTGTCAAATAATTTTAGAAATTTTTAGCCAAGTGATATTAAAACTGGTATTACCAAAGAAGAGGGATAGGGCTAAAAGTAACAAAACAATTTTCTGTTAATTATATGCATGAAGCATACTCCTTAGAAGATATTTAAATTGTCAGGATGCATACAGTAATATACTTTCATTAATGCCCTATATTTTAATCATGTTCTAACAATCTATTTAACATTATAACAACTTTATAAAGCACCACTTTTTTTTTTTTTTTTTTTTTTTTTAGTTTTTGGTTTTGGGCCACACCTGGGGACGCTCAGGGGTTATTCCTAGCTATGAGCTCAGAAATCGCTTATGGCTTCGGGGACCATAAGGGACAGCAGAGATTGGACCCAGGTTTGTCCTGTGTTAGCTGCCTACAAGGAAAACACCCTACCACTGCGCTATTGCTCGGCTCCAAAGGACCACTTATTTTATCACCACTTTATAAAGCAGGATTTTAGATTATCTATATTAAATAAAAGTAGGAAATGGGGTCCCGGACAGAGAAATAATTTATAAGCCTCTATATACCATTTAGATAGAAATGGTTGCAATTATAAAATACTTCCTATTATATGGTTACTTTACTTACAGGACCATCTTAATGTTTCCTCATTTATACTTAAGTAACAGAGTTGAGACTTATCCAGATGTTCTGTGTTGAAATTTCTTAATTTTTCACAATAATTGTGCAGCATTAACACATTTTGGAAAACTTAGGTTTTCATTTAATCTAAAAAAGTCTCTTTTGTTTCTAAGGTCATATTGCTGTTATTTTAAAATTTCTATGCATCTTATCAAAATTATGACATTGATGGACAACGACATTTTTGATCACTTGACTTCACTTGAAGAATCATTTTCTTGACATGTACAATTGGTCAAAATATTGCCTTCCCATTTGTTGGAATAAAATTTAGAATATTTATTTTTAGAGTGCAAATCTTTAGAATGCACTGCTTCAGAACTTGTATGAATGAAATACAGATGAGACAAGTAAGCAGATTTCCAGCATTTATTTTCTATTTATGGTGCTTCATATCTCAATTGAAAGAGCATAAAGCTCTGAGGAACTAAAAGTTAAAAATATCTTCAAATTGTTAAACTTCATACTCCCAGAGAAACATTGACATTGCTAACTTGTCACAGGACAAATGAGGAAACCAATTTTGTTTAAAATGGCAAAAATTCTATTAATAAAAAGGAATAAATCATAGTGTCACGGAACTCTTATTAATGTTTCTCTACTTTCGGGAATAGATCCCGGGATTGCTGCCATGTAGCTAGGAGAATGAGTAGCTATATAATATATATATATATATATATATATATATATGTTAAAATGAGTAGCTATATATATATATATGTTAAAATGTGATTCCTGTATATTCTGTAACATTTTTCATGGTATAAATATCAGTACTAGTATCATGAGATAACATTAAATCACAGTCACTAATATTTAGTAACTCAAAGAAGTGACTGTAAGAATTAAGTTTAGTGTAAGAAAATCAATAAACTTTCTTGAGTTTAGAAAATTCAGTGAATATAATGGTTGGAAGATAGCAAGAAAAAAACATTTATAAAAATTAAGGCAGAAGATGTAGTTGAAACTGATATAAATCCATAGTTATATACATATAAATATAGTTATACAACAACGTGAGAAAAACAGAAAACTATTTTAGTTGGTTTAGGATTCGTAAAAATAACAGATTCTATAGCTAAAAATTACAACTATATATTTTTACAGTCCTAGAACTGTGAACCATGAAATCATTTGTTAACAAGATTAAATTTTATGCCTTTATTTGGGAGTTATAAGGTGAGGGTGTAAATCAAATTCAGGAAAATTCAGGTATTATATTAATTTCAAAATTGTTGCTGAATTACAGTAAGTTAATTTTTTTATAATTACTGTTTTTATAATTAATGATTGTTGATAATAGAATAAGATTATGTTCCATTTTTTAATAATGTATATATATCAAAATGCCTGCACTATTTTGATCTCCAACAGTTATGAACAAGAATCTCTATTATTTTTATAATCTCATCAATTTTTAGTAATCACACTTATGTATTATAGTTGTTTAATGTTTTTATATTGGTGTCTAATTAGTGATGGCACCAAAAAGTCATTCATTATTCCTTTCTTATTATTTTCTTGAGGAAAGGATTGCCATTACAGCTACTAAGCCTTCTAGTTTCTGCATTGAAAAAAAAAAAAGAGATTCCATCTGCTGAACAACCTTTTTCTGCAGTAATAACTTCACTTTTTAACACGTTGGGGAAAACAGTACAGGTCGAAACCCACTTGCTTCAATTCAGCACCTCTTCTCCAACAGCAAGTTCCCATGCCACCTGTACTGGTGACACAGAGTGGGTATCTGCTGACTCTTACAGTAAGGAAGAGACATAATTTTGTATCCAGTATTCTCAGAATTTCAAAAAATAATCTCAATTATTTCATTACATGTGTTTTCAGCTTCCCACTTAATCAAGTTTTACCTATAGTCCCAGCATTATGAAATGGGTTTGGAGAGGCCCCATGCTGGAGGCCTTCTCCCTAGCCTGGGGAGTGCTGGGTGGTTTGGCAGCCCCCAGCCATCCCCCCCTTTCTCCGCTGGACACCAGGCCCTCCCTGGGTGCCGTCCCAGAAGGCCAAAAGTGGGTTCAGGTGGACTCTTAGCAGTCCTCAGGCTGCCCCCTCCCTCCGTAATCCAGGGGGGAGGTGCATGGGGAGGAGGAGGGCAGATATCTGGCTTCTAGATTCCGTTTTGATACTGGAGGCCAGTTCTTGCCAGATAAGGAGTTGGGGGATGCCCCATGCCGGAGGCCTTCTCCCTAGCCTGGGGAGTGCTGGGAGGCTTGGAAGGCCCCCAGCCATCCCCCTCTTTCTCACCTGGAATCCAGGCCCTTCCTGGGTGCCAGCCCAGATGGTTAGAAGTGTGTTCAGGTGGACTCTTAGTAGTCCTCAGGCTTCCCCCCTCCCTCTGTACTCTAGGGGTTAGGTGCATGGGGAGGAAGGTGGGCAGATATCTGGCTTCCGCTTTCCTCACTTATTCTGGTGGCCAGCTCTTGCCACATATAGGGTTTGGAATTGCCCCATGCCAGAGGCCTTCTCCCTAGTCTGGGGAGTGCTGGGAGACTTGGCAGGCCCTCAGCCTTCCCCCTCTTTCTCCCCTGGACTTCAGGACATCCCTGGGTGCCAGCCCAGATGGCCAGAAGTGGGAACAAGTGGACTCTTAGTGGTCCTCAGGCTTCCCCCCTCCTTCCGTACTCCAGGGGTTAGGTGCATGGGGAGGAGGGCGGGCAGATATCTGGCTTCCTGCTTCCTCTCTGATTCTGGAGGCTAGCATTTGCCAGGTATGGGGTTTGGGGAGGCCCCATTCCAGGGGCCTTCTCCTTAGCCTAGGGTATGCAGGGAGGCTTGGCAGGCCCCCAGCCATCTCCCAATTTCTCCCCTAGAATCCATGCCATCCCTGGGCGCTGGTCCAGGTTGACTCTATAGGGTTCATCAGGCTTTCCCCCTACCTCTCCCTACACTAATGGAAATGCGCTTTGGGAGTAGGGTGGGCTGTTGCAGCACTGCTTTATGTTGGGACAGTCACTGGAAATTGTTTCTCCTTGGTCTCCATTTCAAAAACCACACCGGGGTTAGTGCTCCCACGCGTACTATATATTGATAGTATTATATGCCTATAGTTTATATATACATAATATCCATCTTGTATTGTGACCTTAATACTGCCCTACAAAGCTTACTTCTAATCTTTTACTGCCTCAGTCTCAACCATTATTTTCCAAATTTACCCATGTAGGTGCTGCTCATGACATGAAGCTCACCACATAGAGTGATGAGTAAAGTTAGAGAAATAATTACACTGAAAACTATTATATCAATGTAAATGAGGGAAATAGAAAGCCTTCTCGAGTACAGGTGTGGGTGTGGTGGGGAGGAGGGAGATCTGGGAAATTGGTGGTGGGAATCTTTCACTGGTGAAAGGGGGTGTTCTTTACATGACTGTAATCATACAACTACAATCATATTTGTAATCACAGTGATAAATAAAGATAATAAAAAACCATACACAAAGGTATATTTATTTATGCAAACAAATGTATGACTATATTTTATGTTGAATCTGTGAAAATTAGTACAACCTATACAAAGAAAACTATAAAACTCTGCTACAAGAAATAAGAGAGGACATGTGGAAATGGAAACACATACTCTGCTCATGGATTGGTAGGATTATCATCATCAAAATGGCAATACTTCCCAAAGCATTGTACAGATTTAATGTGATCCCTCTAAAGATACCCATGACATTCTTTAAAGAAGTGGATCAGGCACTTTTGAAATTCATTTGGAACAATAAACACCCTAGAATAGCTAAAGCAATCAGTGGGAAAAAATATAGGAGGAAATACTTTCCCCAACTTTAAACTTTACTACAAAGCAATAGTTATCAAAAGAGCATGGTATTGGAATAAAGACAGGAACTCAACTCAGTGGAATAGGCTAAAGCAATCAGTGGAAAAAAATATAGGAGGAAATACTTTCCCCAACTTTAAACTTTACTAAAAAGCAATAGTTATCAAAACAGCATGGTATTGGAATAAAGACAGGACCTCAACTCAGTGGAATAGGCTTGAATATTCTGAGAATTCCATAGACATACAATCACCTAATTTTTGATAAAGGAGCAAGAAATTGTAAATGGAACAAAGAAAGCCTTTTCAAGTTGTGTTGGCATAATTGGCTAGCCACTTGCAAAAAATTGAACTTAGACCCCCAGTTAACCTCATGTACGAAGGTAAAATCCAAATGGATTGAAGACCTCGGTATCAGACCCAAAACCATAAGATTTATAGAACAACACATAGGCAAAACACTCCAGGACATTGAGACTACAGGCATCTTCAAGGAGGAAACTGCACTCTCCAAACAAGTGAAAGCAGAGATTAACAGATGGGAATATATTAAGCTGAGAGGCTTCTGCTCCTCAAAGGAAATAGCGCCCAGGATACAAGATTCCCCCACTGAGTGGGAGAAACTATTCACCCAATACCCATCAGATAAGGGCTAATCTCCAAATTATACAGGGCACTGACAGAACTTTACAAGAAAAAAAATATCTAATCCCATCAAAAAATGGGGAGAAGAAATAGACAGACACTTATACAAAGAAGAAATACAAATGGCCAAAAGACACAGGAAAAAATGCTCCACATCACTAATCATCAGGGAGATGAAATCAAAACAACTATGAGGTACCACCTCACACCCAGAGATTGGCACACATCACAAAGAATGAGAACAAGTAGTGTTGGTGGGGATGTGGAGAGAAAGGAACTCTTATCCACTGCTGGTGGGAATGCCATCTAGTTCAACCTTTATGGAAAGCGATATGGAGATTCCTCCAAAAACTGGAAACCGAGCTCCCATACGATCCAACTATACCACTCCTAGGAATACACCCTAGGAACACAAAAATACAATACAAAAATCCCTTCCTTAAACCTATATTCATTGCATCACTGTTTACCATAGCAAGACTCTGGAATCAACCAAAATACCCTTCAACAGACGAATGGCTAAAGAAACCATGGTACATATACACAATGGAATATTATGCAGCTGTGAGGAGAGATGAATTTATAAAATTTTCCTATACATGGATGTACATGGAATCTATAATTCTGAGTAAAATAAGTCAGAGTGAGACAGAGAGAGAGAGAGAGAGAGAGAGAGAAATGCAGAATGGTCTCACTTATCTGTGGGTTTTAGGAAAAATGAAAGACATTCTTGCAATAGCAATTTTCAGACACAAAAGAGAGAAGAGCTGGAAGTTACAGTTCACCTCATGAAGCTCACCACAAAAATGTATGAGTTTAGTTAGTGAAATAACTACATTTGAAGCTATCCTAATAATGAGAATGTATGAAATAATAGAAAGCCTGTCTAGAGTACAGGCTCTAGGTGGGGAGCAGGGAGACTTGGGACATTGGTGATGAGAATGTTGCACTGGTGATGGGTGGTGTTCTTTACATGACTGAAACCCAAACAACACAATCATGAATGTAATCAAGGTTTTTAAATAAAAAATATATTAAAAATAAATAAAATTAGTACAACCATATATTTACATTCTTATTTGTTTTATTTGTATGTAAATGTAGACTTATATTAGCTTTGCTTTTTACTGTTATTAACTTACATATTAAAATCAAATATAGTAGATATAATTATTCAAAATAATTGAAATTATCATGTTTATCTTTAAATTTCCTAAAACTTAATAAATAATACAACAGTATCTGCATGTTTTAGAATTAATCTCATTAGCTGTCATGTAATCTAATCTGGTCGACCCTAATCTATTTTGTTTTACATATTGATAATTAAACTGTAAAAATACTGATTAATTTATCAATATACCACATGTTCTGAAATAAGTAAGTAGCAAAAATAATTTTAGTTTTAGAAATTTTATTGCCAGTAGCATGCTATTGATCTTTCATATCATGATTCCAATATTTTGTGGTGAAAGATTAAAAAAGCTGAATAAATAGGACAGGTCACATTCTACTTTCTTGATTCAAAAATATAGAGAGTCCTGGAGCACTAGCACAGTATTAGCCACCCCTGAGCAGGGCAATGTGTGGCCCACCTCCAAAGAAGAAATTTGTAAGAATTTTTCCAACTACAATAATAGATATATATCTTTCTGTTGCAGAATAAACATGTTGTATCAAAATTTCAAGTTTTCTCAGTTTGCTCTAAATTTTTAAAAGCTAACAAAATAAATATTATTTATAAGTTATATGAATTTTGTATCATTTATATTGAAAACAATTGAAATTATACTAATATTCATAGTAACAAAATAAGGAAATGTTAAAATGTTAAAAACCTAATATTTTTATGTCTTTATTAACTGTTTTAAAGGATAAAAGTATTAATTGGTTGTATTTGGCATATGGAAAATATATTAGATAAAAAACTAAAATAATCCTATGAATCTGTATGCATTATATATGCATTGTATATTATTGGTCACTAATATAACAACTGTCACACCAATAAAGAGAATAGTTAGTAGAAAAAATCAGAGGCATAGAGATAGAACTCATTTCTAATTTTTTCCACACGTGACAGTCTTCATAGATTATCTGGCTATGTACTCATGAATCATTGCTGGTGGGTTTGGGTGATCATATGGGATACCCGAAATCAAAACCTAGTTGTTCATATGAAAGACAAATTACCTCTCTGCTGTGATATTGCCCTGGTACTTCTAATTTCTGCTATAAATATTACATTTAAAATTTTACTCTATGCAAACCGGTCAAATTGCTATTAACATTTATGTTATTGACATGTAAAATTGTTATCCTTCACCACTAAGTGTATAG
>NC_064855.1:80880670-80935393 GCF_024139225.1 Suncus etruscus
GAATAAAGATCTGATCACGTTATAAGTTCCTATTAAATCAAACTAAGAGGTAATTCTTAATATAATCTTCATAAATATGATCTAAATTTGGATATATGATTGAGTCACAGTTAAGATATTATCTGGACCCCACCATTAATGAAGACCTCACCCACAAAGAAAGTGGAAGCCCTGTTAGGGGGAAAGTACACCTTCCGCCCTGAGAACAAAAAGAACTCTCTGGAATCAACTGTATTTGCTAGTTTATTTCCTAAATTCCATTTAAAGTGATTTATATCCCCCATCACTTTACTTAATAGCTTTTATGCATATTGTTTTCAAGTATCCTCTACAACAAATTTATATTGGAATTATAGAATTTAGCTTAAAAATAATTTAAACTTGCTCATATTTAGTTGGCATTTAGCTTTAAAATTACATGTAGCACTATAAATTTATAATCCTAGTAAAATTGGAGATACATATAGACACATTAGTAGAAGAATATTAGAAAGTGTAGGTGAGTGAGTGAGAAATGGCTGCATGTGGGGGTTTCCAGGCAGAGTGCTGATTGTTCTACCTGCAGAGCCTCCACCGGGCTGTGCTTCTTCTGAGGAACTGAGCACCGGAAGGGAGCCCTGTCCTACCCTTCTCTGTCTTTCCTGAACTCTGGAAGCTCTCCTCAGAGCCCTGGGAAGCGAACCCCAAAGAAACTACATTCGGAAGCTACCCAGCGAGCCAGTGAGTGAGTGAGAAATGGCTGCATGTGGGGGTTTCCAGGCAGAGTGCTGATTGCTCTACCTGCAGAGTCTCCACCCGGCTGTGCTTCTTCTGAGGAAACTGGGCACCGGAAGGGAGCCCTGTCCTACTCTTCTCTGTCTTTCCTGAACTCCGGAAGCTCTCCTCAGAGCACTGGGAAGCGAACCCCAAAGAAACTACATTCGAGAGCTACCCAGCGAGCCAGTGAGTGAGTGAGAAATGGCTGCATGTGGGGGTTTCCAGGCAGAGTGCTGATTGCTCTACCTGCAGAGCCTCCACCGGGCTGTGCTTCTTCTGAGGAACTGAGCACCGGAAGGGAGCCCTGTCCTACCCTTCTCTGTCTTTCCTGAACTCTGGAAGCTCTCCTCAGAGCCCTGGGAAGCAAACCCCAAAGAAACTACATTCGGGAGCTACCCAGCGAGCCAGTGAGTGAGTAAGAAATGGCTGGATGTGGGGGTTTCCAGGCAGAGTGCTGATTGCTCTACCTGCAGAGTCTCCACCTGGCTGTGCTTCTTCTGAGGAAACTGAGAACCGGAAGGGAGCCCTGTCCTACCCTTCTCTGTCTTTCCTGAACTCTGGAAGCTCTCCTCAGAGCCCTGGGAAGCGAACCCCAAAGAAACTACATTCGGAAGCTACCCAGCGAGCCAGTGACTCTCCTCAGAGTCCTGGGAAGTGAACCCCAAAAATACAGCATTCTGAAGCTGCCCAGAGAGCGAGTGAAAACTACGCCTGACCAGTGGGGCCCGACTGTGAAAAACTGTGAGTGCTGCCTGTGTGTGTCTCTCTGCTATCCTGTTGCGTGAACCTCCTGAGAGTGGGCTGAAAAGAGGCTCCAGAAGGCACTTAGCTCCACTTCGCTACGCAGCCGTGCGCTCTTTCTAAAAAAAGAACACCATCACAAGAAGAAAAAAACCACACTAAGAACTGTGCTGGATCACAGAAGCAAGAATTTCTCTCCAGACTGTCTTCTCTGCTGCGTGCTTGGGCCTAAGATTTGATCCTGTGTGAGGCTTCATCCACGGAGGACTCCCCTACCTTGGAGGCAAGTCGGCCCATCCAGAAAGGGCGGAGCCAGAGAAGTGCGTTGCCTGCATCATATAACCAATGAATACCACCACAACACGTAGAAAAACCCACAATACAAGTGTGACAATAGGGAAACAACGCAGGCCAGCATCAGACATAGAGAATGAAGATGACAATTCTGATGACCAGTTAACGACCAACCAACTAATCAATCTCTCAGATAAGGACTTTAGAGTAGCAATATGGAATATACTCAAAGAACTCAAAGAAACCATGAATAGAATAGAACAGAACACTAATAAGAATCAAGAAAATATGAAGACAGAAATCACAAAACTCCAAACTGAAATAACATGTCAAATAACAGGCCTGAAAAAATCAGTAAACGAAGTGAATGACAAAATGGATAAGCTCTGAGACAGGGTATCAGAAGCTGAGAATAGACTTGGTGCTGTGGAATATGAGATACATAACAATTCCATACAACAGGAGAGATTGGAAAAAAAATTAAAACAAATGAACAGACAATGGAAAAATTAGTCAAAGAATGGGAACAGATGAAAATAGAGGTCTATGATAAGATCAACAGAAACAACTTAAGAATCATTGGAGTCCCAGAGACCCAGGAAGAAAATTTCCATGAAGAATCAACGGTCAAGAACATCATTTAAGAGAAACACCCAGAGCTAAAGAATATATGTGATCAAATACTGCATGCTTGAAGAGTACCAACCAAAAGAGACCCAAGAAAAACCACCCCAAGACACATCCTAGTCACAATGACAAATCCTACAAATAGAGACAGAATTCTGAAAACAGCAAGATCAAAAGGGGAAATCACGTTCAAGCAAGCTTCCCTGAGATTTACAGCAGACCTGTCACCAGAAACACTCAATGCCAGAAAGCAGTGGTGGGATATTGTGACAAGACTGAATGAAATGAATGCTTCACCTAGAATACTGTACCCAGCAAAACTCACTTTCCGGTTTGACGGAAGAATACATGGCTTCACAGACAAAAAACAGCTCAGAAACTTTACAGACTCAAAACCAGTCTTAAGAGAAAAACTGAAAGACCTAATCTAAGACAAGACTGACCAAAAGACACACCAAATTTCGATATAAGGATGGCATTAAATCCCAGGACAATTCTTTCTCTCAATGTCAATGGACTAAATGCACCAGTTAAGAGACACAGAGTGGCTAAATGGATCAAAAAACTCAATCCAACCTTCTGCTGCCTAGAAGAAACGCACCTGAATAGTCAGAACAAACATAGACTCAAAATAAAAGGCTGGAGAAAAGTTATCCAAGCAAACAACACCCATAAAAAAGCTGGAGTGGCCATACTAATATCAGATGATGCAAACTTTATACTCAGGAAGGTTGTAAGGGACAAAGATGGTCATTTTATATTAATCAAGGGGTATGTAGAGCAGGAATAAATAACTCTCCTAAACATATATGCACCAAATGAGGGGCCAGCAAAATATTTAAAACAACTGTTGACAAATCTGAAAAACAATATCAATAACAACACAATAATTATGGGGGACCTCAACACGGCTTTGTCAACACTGGATAGGTCAACCAGACTGAAACCCAACAAGAATATACTAGACCTGAGGAGAGAAATGGAAGAAAGAGGCCTAGTGGATATATATAGGACACTCCATCCCCAGAAACCTGGATACACATTCTTCTCCAATGTACATGGGACATTCTCCAGGATAGACTACATGCTGGCACATAAAACATACCTCCATAATATCAAGAGGATAGAAATTTTGCAGACTACCTTCGCTGACCACAAGGCTCTGAAATTATTTGTGAATTACAAAGGGACTCAGAAGAAAAACTTTACCACCTGGAAGTTAAACAGCCTCATACTCAATAACCAGTGGGTCCGAGATGAAATCAAGAAGGAAATCAAAAGGTTCCTGGAAACAAATGACAATAAAGACACAAACTATCAGAACTTATGGGACACAGCAAAAGCAGTACTGAGAGGAAAATTTATAGCTTTGCAAGCACACATCAGGAAGGAAGAAGGAGCTTACCTGAGTAGCTTAATGACACAGCTAATAGAACTAGAAAGTACTCAACAAAAGGACCCAAAAATAGGAAGACAGAAGGAAATAACAAAGCTGAGAGCAGAAATCAACAAAGTGGAAACCCAAAAAACAATCCGAAAGATCAACGAAAGCAGAAGTTGGTTCTTCGAAAAAATAAACAAGATTGATAGACCACTGGCAAACCTATAAAGAAAGAGAGAGAGAGAAACTTGATAACTCGTATTAGGAATGAAAAAGGAGAGATCACTACTGATATGACAGAGATTCAAAGGGTAATCAGAAACTACTTTGAAAAACTCTATGCCACTAAAAATGAGAACCTGGAAGAAATGGATAAATTCTTGGACTCTTATAATCTTCCACGGTTGAAAGAAGAGGATGTAGCATATCTAAACACCCCCATCACCATTGAAGAAATAAAAATGGTAATCAAAAGTCTGCCCAAAAACAAAAGCCCAGGCCCAGATGTATTCACTAATGAATTCTATCAAACTTTCCAAGAGGAACTACTACCAATCCTGGCAAGACTCTTCCATGAAATTGAACAAGTGGAAACACTCCCAAATAGCTTTTATGAAGCCAACATCACCTTGATACCTAAACCAGACAGAGATGCTACGAAAAAAGAAAATTACAGACCAATATCGCTGATGAATGCAGATGCAAAGATCCTCAACAAAATCCTGGCAAATAGGATTCAATACCTCATTAAGAAGATCATCCACTACGATCAAGTAGGTTTCATCCCAGGAATGCAAGGATGGTTTAACATCGTAAGTCTATCAACATAATATACAACATCAACAACAAGAAAAATATAAACCACATGATTATATCAATAGATGCAGAGAAAGCATTTGACAAGGTCCAACACCCATTCTTGATCAAAACTCTCAGCAAGATGGGAATGGAAGGAACCTTTCTCAATATAGTTAAGGCCATCTACCACAAGCCAGTGGCAAATATTACCCTCAATGGAGAAAAACTAAAAGCCTTCCCTCTAAATTCTGGCACAAGACAAGGCTGTCCTCTCTCACCACTCCTATTCAACATAGCACTGGAAGTACTTGCTATAGCGATTAGGCAAGAAAAAGATATCAAGGGAATCCAGATAGGAAAGGAAGAAGTCAAGCTCTCACTGTTTGCAGATGACATGATGCTCTACTTAGAAAACCCTAAAGACTCTACCAAAAAGCTTCTAGAAACAATAGACTCATATAGCAAGGTGGCAGGCTACAAAATTAACACACAAAAATCAATGGCCTTTCTATACACCAATAGTAATAAGGAAGAAATAGACATTAAGAAAACAACCCCATTCACAATAGTGCCACACAAACTCAAATATCTTGGAATCAACTTGACAAAAAATGTGAAAGACCTATACAAAGAAAACTATAAAACTCTGCTCCAAGAAATAAGAGAGGACACACGGAAATTGAAACACATACCCTGCTCATGGATTGGCAGGATTAACATCATCAAAATGGCAATACTCCCCAAGGCGTTATACAGATTCAACGCTATCCCTCTAAAGATACCTATGACATTCTTCAAAGATGTATATCAGGCACTTTTGAAATTTGTTTGGAACAATAAACACCCTAGAATAGCTAAAGCAATCATTGGGAAAAAGAATATGGGAGGAATTTCTTTCCCCAACTTTAAACTGTACTACAAAGCAATAGTTATCAAAACAGCATGGTATTGGAATAAGGACAGACCCTCAGATCAGTGGAATAGGCTTGAATACTCAGAAAATGTTCCCCAGACATACAATCACCTAATTTTTGATAAAGGAGCAGGAAATCCTAAATGGAGCAAGGAAAGCCTCTTCAACAAGTGGTGTTGGCACAACTGGCTAGCCACTTGCAAAAAATTGAACTTAGACCCCCAGCTAACATCATGTACGAAGGTAAAATCCAAATGGATTAAAGACCTCGATATCCGACCCCAAACCATAAGATATATAGAACAACACATAGGCAAAACTCTCCAGGACTTTGAGACTTCAGGCATCTTCAAGGACGAAACTGCACTCTCCAAGCAAGTGAAAACAGAGATTAACAGATGGGAATATATTAAGTTGAGAAGCTTCTGCACCTCAAAGGAAATAGTGCCCAGGATACAAGAGCCACCCACTGAGTGGGAGAATCTATTCACCCAATACCCATCAGACAAAGGGCTAATCTCCAAAATATACAAGGCACTGACAGAAATTTACAAGAAAAAAACATCTAATCCCATCAAAAAATGGGGAGAAGAAATGAACATACACTTTGACAAAGAAGAAATACAAATGGCCAAAAGACACATGAAAAAATGCTCCACATCACTAATCATCAGAGAGATGCAAATCAAAACAACAATGAGATACCACCTCACACCACAGAGAATGGCACACATCACAAAGAATGAGAACAAACAGTGCTGGCGGGGATGTGGAGAGAAAGGAACTCTTATCCACTGCTGGTGGGAATGCTGTCTAGTTCAACCTTTATGGAAAGCGATATGGAGATTCCTCCAAAAACTGGAAATCGAGCTCCCATACGATCCAGCTATACCACTCCTAGGAATATACCCTAGGAACACAAAAATACAATACAAAAATCCCTTCCTTACACCTATATTCATTGCAGCACTATTTACCATAGCAAGACTCTGGAAACAACCAAGATGCCCTTCAACAGACGAATGGCTAAAGAAACTGTGGTACATATACACAATGGAATATTATGCAGCTGTCAGGAGGGATGAAGTCATGAAATTTTTCTATACATGGATGTACACAGAATTTATTATGCTGAGTGAAATAAGTCAGAGAGAGAGAGAAAAACGCAGAATGGTCTCACTCATCTATGGGTTTTAAGAAAAATGAAAGACATTCTTGCAATAATAAATTTCAGACACAAAAGAGAAAAGAGCTGGAAGTTCCAGCTCACCTCAGGAAGCTCACCACAAAGAATGATGAGTTTAGTTAGAGAAATAACTACATTTTGAACTGTCCTAATATTGAGAATGTATGAGGGAAATGTAGAGCCTGTTTAGGGTACAGGCGGGGGTTGGGTGGGGAGGAGGGAGATTTGGGACTTGGGTAATGGGAATGTTGCACTGGTGATGGGTGGTGTTCCTTTTATGACTGAAACCCAAACACAATCATGTATGTAATCAAGGTGTTTAAATAAAAAAAAATATTAAAAAAAAAGAAAATTCAAAAAAAAAAAGGAAAGTGTAATAACCTCATTAAATTTGCCTTGTGATATAAAATGTATATCATTTCCTAAATTATATTCCAACTATGTAGTCACACCAAGTTATGAAAATATATAATATACATAGCCAATTAGTTATCAGGCACTGAAAATTATCAGAAAATTCAGCAAATTATGGAATATATTCAATGTTAATATATGCTCATTTTAATGATGTATGCACCCTTTAATTATTTTATAACATATATTTAGAATAATATGTACTAGCTGACATTTATAGATTAAGTTCTAACTTTTTCACTGATAGATATTAGGTAGTGGACAAAAATATATATGGTCAAAAAATTCACATTGACTTAATTAAACAAAATTGATTAAATACTATTTTAAAAAAGTCATGTGTTCCTCTAGTTTTTCTATAGCCATATTACTCATTTAGAAAATGGTTTTTAAAGACTATTCATAGCATCTTAAGAACTTGTCGTCCCTCAGAGTGCTGGATCAATAGTATATGGGTAAGCATATTCTTTATGGTGCCCTCAGATAGGTCAGGAATGCCCAAGTACATAAGACAAAAAGAATATTGTCTTGGGGCCAGAGAGACAACACAGCAGTAGAGCATTTGCCTTGCATGCAGCCAAACCAGGACAGACAGTGGTTTAAATCCTGGCTTTCCATATGGTCCCCGGATCCTGCTGGGAACGACTTTTGATCTCAGAGCCAGGAATAACACCTGAACACAGTCGGTCTGACCTAAAATATATATATATATATATATATGGACATGTACTTCATGATATTCTCTGACATTTCATTTACTTTATTCTTGTGGGGTTGTTGTTGTTTTGTTGTTGTTGCTTTGGACCACATCTGGTGACAGTCAGGGGTTACTCCTGGCTATGAACTCAGAAATTTCACCTGGCGCAGAGGACCATATGGGACACCAGAATTAAACCCAAGTCCATCTTGGATCAGCTGCGTGCAAGGCAAATGCCCTACGGCTTGCGTCACTGATCCAGCCCCTCTTATTTTTATTGTTAAGGGGAATTTCATGCCACAGTAACTGGCACAAACACAAAAAGAACAAAAACAATCAGTGCTGGTGTAGACACAGGGAAAAAGGCACTTACATTCACTGCCATTGGAACGTTGACTGGTCTAGTCTTTTAGAAAAACAATATGGACAGTCCTCAAAAAACTAAAAATTGAGCCCTCATCTGACTAACAATACTGCTTTGTAAATATAAACTAGTAGCTCAAAAATACAATGCAGAAAATGCATCTTTACTCATATATTTGAAAGACTACACTAACCAGAGTCTGAATTCAACCCAAATACCTAAGAACAGATGAGTGGATGAAGAAACATTGACAATAAAATAATACACAGCTGTTAGAAAATATAAAGTCATAAAATTTGCTTATATATTAATGTAGAGTATAATGCTGAATAAAATGCATCAGAGGGAGAGGAATGGGCTTATAATTATCACTGTTATCATAGATCATAAAAAAAACAGATAATATCGCACCCAAATACAATAGAGAAGAGAGTAAGGAGGCCTGGTCTATGGCAGAAAGCTTTCCACAAAGAGGTGGGGAAGTGAAGACTTAGGGCAGATAAAGGACCATTAAGGCAATGAGAGTTGGAAATGGTCACTCTGGACAAGAATTGGTTCTGAAGGGAGGTAATCTGACACCATGATACTCATTTAGTAATTATAATAAAAACCACAGTGCCTAAAAGGAAAAAAAAGTTGTATATATAAAGAGAGAGAAAGAGAAAGGAAATAGAGATGAAAACTGTGTTCCACAGAGGTATGTTAGTGGGGGGGAGCAAGAGAAAAACAGACACTGGGAGGATAAGCGCACTGTTGAAGGATGTTTATTGAAACATTGTATGACTGAACTCAATCATGAACAATATTGTAACAGTATCTCATGATTGAGTTTCAGACATACCTGAGGGCTGAACAGTAATGGTAGAGTAGTGGTGGAATACCAAAAGGTAGAACCAACTGGATAGCAGCATGGACCAAGGATAAAGTTATGGGAAGCAGGAGCATAACTATTTGATAAAGGACCATAGGATTGAACAATTACCTTTTCTCTAATTACTCTATTTTTATAAACATTGGTATTTTTTAGGATTTTGCATAATTTATTAAAAATATTTGAGTAATATTGAAGTAATAATATTTCAAGTTTATATACATGATATTAAGAACTTCAAACTCCATAGAACTATACAACACAAAGATTTTAAAACAATATAATTACTTTTAGCTAACAAATAAGTTTCTATTAGTGTCTCAGTTTTTAAATATATAACACAAATGGCAAGTTATTAAAAATAAAAAAATTACAAGGGGAGTATACTATAATTGTGGGGATTTTGTGTGAATTTTTCCTCTTGTCAATTCTACATTTTGTCTAGTAAAATTTGTAGTTTTATTTCTTATGTATTCATTTTATCATATATAGCTCTATTTTAAATACAAATACAAAACTATGTATTTCTGATCTAAAGTAGATATCAATGACTTTTGTAGTAAAATATTAGAATATTTTATGTAATAAACTATTAATTAAATTCTTTATTTAATCACAGTTCATGCATTTTTCTCTCACTATGCAATCAAATCATAACTATTGATATTCAGTAAAATATCTTACATTATTACATATGGATAATCTAGGTATTTTTTTTTGGTTTTATGCTCGAATAAAACTTAATTCTAGTATAGACTATGGAGGCATGAAAGAAAAATTGCTTAACTCAGCAAAATTTGCTTTTATGAAAAGGCTAATTGAATATTTAGTGAACTGAAAACTAAATGAAATAACTCATTGTCAGATAACAGATGTTTGAATAGATTAGGCACAGTCATTGAATGCACAAGTACCAAATGCACAATACACACACAGACACAGACACACACACACACACACACACACAACTCTTAATGTACTTTTTGATAAAAGATTCAAATACTCATAGTCAAACTAGTACTAAAAAGAAAAACCTAAAAAGGTGTCAAAACATGAAAAGGTAAATTTATTTAATATGACACATGCTTTTTTTTTTCTAGTCTTGTATTTTGATTTACCTGCTTGTCTTACCTATAATCATTGTATTTAAAAAGTAATGAATGTATACAATTTAAAATAAAATTAGATCGCTAATGCAGTTAATCTCAACTGGATGTGATTTAATCACAAATTTCTGATTTTAGATTGGCCTTTGGATCATACTTTGAAGATCCAAGAATTGAAGAAAAAATTACATAAGTAAAAATGTTAATGGCTCAGAGACTATTTTTAAGTTAGTTTATGATGAACTTACTGAAACCATGTACCCACATCCCTCCTGGTGGGTGTTTTGTAACTGAAATTTCAACAGTAACAAGTACTTTCTTTTTTGTTTGTTTTGGTTTGGTTTGGTTTTGGGGCCACACCCTGTGATGCTCGGAGGTTACTCCTATGTGCTCAGAAATCACTCCTGGCTCGGGGGACCATCTGAAAGATCGGGGATCGAACTGCCATCTGTCCTAGGTTAGCCGTGCTCAAGGAAAATGCTCTAACTGCACCACCACTCCAGCCCCAACTGCTTTATTCCATGATATATTAGTAAAAACAACAACTTTAGAGGGCACTGAGTTAGCATGGAGCTGCAATTAATAGCAGCTGTGAGATGGACACTGAACCTTAAGTTCAATAATATTAAAAAAATTGTCTTTTGTTTCTTCCATGTCTAATTAATTTTATTGTTTTCTTAAAAACTAAGAATAAAGGGGCTGTAGCGGTGGCACAGGCGGTAGGGCATTCGCCTTGCAAGCACTAACCTACAAGGGACCACAGTTTGATCCCCTAGCATCCCATATGGTCCCCCAAGCCAGAGGCGATTTCTGAGGCATAGTCAAGAGTAACTCCTGAGTGTCACTGGGTGCGAACCGCACCCCCCCAAAAAAAAAAACCCTGACATTACAGAAACATGCTTTCTAAAGAAAGTTAATAACACAGTAATAAGATTATCAACTGAAATATTTAAATATGAGACAGAAATAGCATAGGCTAAAATTGATATAAGGAATATTGTGTAAGACTTGCAGGGGGCACGTTGATGCTAATGTGTGCATAATTTTGTGTAACCAAAATCATATGCATTAATAAAAGGTAAAATAAATATTTCAAGCAACCTAGATCTTGGCAAGTACGAAGGTGCTTTTGATAGTAAATACCCAGAGTACCTAATGAGACAGTATGTGTGTGTGTGTGTGTGTGTGTGTGTGTGTGTGTGTGTGTTTGGTGTTTGGTGTTTGCAACACTTAGAGACCCTCAGGCATTACTCCAGGCTCTTATCTGCTGTACTTCAACCCTAAAAAACAATGTATTTTTATTTATTTATATTTATGTATTTATTTTGGTTTGTGGGTCACACCCGGCAACTCTATGCTCAATTACTCCTGGCTGGCTCCTGAGACCATATGGGATGCCAGAATCGAAGCACCTTCATTCTGCATGCAAGGCAAACAAATGCCTTACCTCCATGCTATCTCTCCGGACCTGTATTTTTATTTTGTAATGCAGTCTCTTGATTAAACTTTGAGAATATTATTTGTGAAGTTATTGTTACTCACTTTAAAATTAAGAGCTTTGGGGGAATAACAGCATTATAAAATGAGTGCCTTTAATTTTTAGCATATATTACTTATTTATAAGTACTTAATTTTCACAGAGAATATGCTAGAACCACTCACTGTCAATATTTGAGTTAAATAAAAAATGAAGCAGAAGCTCATTTATTTCTCTGAAACTAGTCTTTTAAATTGTCAGAAACTGAGAACTGAATTATCATAACTATTCTATTCATCCAGGATATAGTTTTCTATTGCAAATTGTTGCTTGTGTTCAATTGTATATTCTATGACAGTACTTTTTGTTTGTTTCCTTATTTTGGGGACCACACCCAGTGAAACTTAGCAGTTAAACCTGGCTCTGTGCTCAGATATCACTCCTGCTGGCTCAGGAAACCATATGAGATGTTGAGGATCAAACCTACGTTGGCCATTTGCAAGGCAAATATTATACCCACTGTGCTATTGTTCCAAATCCTAAAAAGTATTTTCAAAGTATTATAAGAAAACAAAAATACACTAGAGTTCACAGTGACAAATGAATAGTTAAACATAGAAAAATATAAGAAAAATATGCTGTGACTATACAGCTAATGCAATGTTTTTGTTCTTTAGGTTTGTATATAATACTTGTATATTTCTTAGTAAAGGATTTTGAAATTCAGCCATACTATTGCAATTTACTGTTTTTTTTTTTTCATTTAACTTTTATATTCTGAATTGTGCTTCATGATATGGATGCCACTTTGTTTTTCTATTCATCTTCTGATGAAAACCTGGAATGCTTCCAGTTTGTGCTATTAAAAATAGAATTACCATGACAATTTTTATACCAGTGTTTTGTCTTCCTGTTATTTTCTGTAGACATCTGTTTCCTTCTTTCTTTTTTTTTTTTTGAGAATTCATAGTGTAAGTAATTGTCTTTAGTAGGCAATTTTAAGTAGAAAAAAGTCAAACTACTTTGCACACATAGTGTAATACTTTATACTTCCACCCACGATACCACAATATATGAAAGTTACAATTGTGGCAAATCTAACAAATATGTGTTTTTCTGATTTTTTTCACTTTAAATTTTAGCCACACTATAATTATTTAGCATTATTATCAATGAGAGTTTAATTTGCTTTGCTCTCAAGATAAATTATAGTAAGTATTTTATATATTTTTATTATTTTCACATGCTCTTTGATCTCCACATAACAATTTGATTTGTTTTTATGTTAGCTTTGATCCTTTTTTGTTAATATATTTAAGTAGTATTTTTTGAGAATTTTCTATTTATAGAGAATTATATTCATTTTATGTAACAAAGCAGTTATTTTTCTTTTTAATAAATCTACCAGGGTTTGGAGAAGATTGTCTTTGTGACACATTAGTTTTCTGAAAACACTTGTATGGTTTTGATAGTTAAATAGCTTGGTAAATATTGCAAGTGAAATAATATATATTTTATTTAAATATGTTAATTCTTTGATCAGCAATGGAAATTAACATTTTGATATATTATGTCATTAAATTTGTTTTTATCCTAAGGAAAAAATATTTCTCTAATATTATTAAGATTTTTCCTCTTCCCTCCTTTCAACCAACAACCTTTTTCTTTCTCTTTTTCTCCACAAGAGAGAATAAATATGGATCCCTTAATGTAAGTTCTTGGTTAGCACTGACCGCTATCCCAGACACCTTTTGTTACAATACTTCCCTTACTGATTTTTCCCCTCCTTTTATTTAAACACAATGGTTGCAAAGATTTTCATGTTTGGGTTTCAATCATGAAATATATACTACCCTTCAACAGTACACATTTCCTACCAATGTTTCCAGTTTCTCTCCCATCATTTTCCCAGCCTGCCACAGAGATAGAAAACTGAAAGCAGCAAGAACAAAAAAAGAAATTAGACATAAAGAAGAAAACTTTAAGATTTTAAGCAAATTTATTCCAGGAAACTTTCTAGGTACAAAGGCCATGATATTATATAGAGAAAAAAAAAAGGAATAAAATAAATTCCTCACCATAGAAACATCACTAATGAAAGCTAAACTTCCATTCATGTTTGAAGATAGGATACACAGCTCACAAATTAACAATGGCTCAGGAACTCTAAAAATTCAAAGTCAACTGTAAAAGAAGAACCAAAGTATACATTTTAAGACAAGACAGACCTCACAAATATCAAACTTCTTCACAAAGATAGCAAAAATCCAATGACAATCATCTCTCTCAACATCAATGGATGAAATGCACCAATTAAAAGGAACAAATGGCAAAATGGATTGAGAATAGAATTCAACATTTTACTTACTGCAATAATCACATTTGAGTACTTAGAGAAATTACAGATTTAAGTCGATTTTTGGAGGACAATTCTTCAAGCAAACAACTCCGTAAAAAGCTGAGTTAGCCATAGTAATATCAGATGCTCTTGCTGTTTAAATATTTGTTTACATTATAGTATTCTTTATCTTTCCTGACATTTATATTTTATAACTATGGGTTCATAAGTGTTTCTTCAATTGTTTTATTAATATTTGTAGAATCTTAATGATTTCATAAGTATTTTCCAAGAAATAGGGTAGTAGTGTTCTTAAGACACATAGAACTATGATCATAAATATGCAACTCTGTTACAGGTCTAATGTTGAGACTTAGCAATGTATTATTACAGACTCTCAGTGGTGCTAGGAAATTAAAGGTAGTTACTCAAGGTTTCCAGCTGTACTGGAGGCCCTGTATTGTGATGCAAACAAGCATGACATGCCCTCAATTCTTTTGAACTACTCATAAACACTTAAATTATTTTGATTAATTTAACTTTTATTTTATATTGTTGTTAATTTATTATTTTTAATTTTCATTTGTAACTGTCCATTGCATCAAGAATATGAAAACTATATCCTTACCAAGGAAGCTTATGATATTTTCTTCTAACATTACTTTAGTTGTATTCTGCTTACCTTTCAATAAAAAATACATATTACTTTATTTAATCACTACTGTATACCTAGGTGCTTAAAATATATTTGTTTCTGCCATTCTATGGTCCAACACTACTCTTATTACTAATGCAAATTTTCTTTCTTCACTGTACACAGATTCCCAACCACCACCAGCCTGCCTTTTTGGCAGGCACAAAAAATATTTTTATTGTTTATTTATTTAAAACTAATAGAATTATTGAGAAAAACTATAGCAAAATAGTTTTTTAATTAGTATAGTTTCAATGGGGTCAATAAAGCAATGTATGAAAGATCAAAAATTATTTGTTACAAGTTGATCCTTATGTTATTGATTTTTTAACTTCTGTGTAGCTTTTATATTATTTTACATCTACTTTGTTATGTTTCTATTGAAATGTTATTATTGAAAAATTTGGAGGATTTTGTTCTTTGCAATTGTCATTATTTGGGCTGTAATATTGGGTTTGGCTTCTGTCCTGGTGGCTGTGGCATTTGACTATAATTTCTGGGTTCCTGAATTATGAAAATTCAGGACAAGGAGCCTGTTCATCCAACAAAGCCCTGTATATCACAATACAAATACCAATAACTGGAGTACTGGTAAGTTAAGAATCTCTACAGAGATCATTGGTAAATCAGTGATGATGGATTATTGACCATGTAAAGATTGCAATTGTTAGTGCAACTGCCAAGGTTTAGGCAGTTCACTCACCCTTCTTTTGATAGTGCCCAGTTTTCAGTTGCCAAGCTGAACATCTGAAGAAATTGGGAAGCTTACTGTACATTTATTTTGAAATAAAAGGAGTCAATATAGCTGACTGATGAGCAAATATAGCAGTGTTAATGAGGCATGATTACAGCGGTCAGGGTTCCTGGAAGTACAAAAAGTTTGGGGAAGGCTGACCACACTCACTAAAACAAAATCCTTAAAATTTCACCCTAAATACCATCATAGCTGGAATATCGGTCAGTTTAGTGTCTCTGTATATTCTGCATACTTTTGACTTCAGTATAATAAAGGGTATTGTATGTAAGATACAGTTTAAACAGTGACTCTCAACAAGTGAAGATCTGAGAAAAATAGCTTAGTCACTTAACAGATTCTTGCACAAAACAGCATAAAAAGCATACTTTGAAATAAGATCTTCATATATATATACATATATATGCTATACTTACAAAAATATTTACTGTATCTTTGTTGTGTCTCATGTGGTCTTGGCCTTATCTAAATAGATGAGCCCTCCAGTGACACAGTAGAATTAATCCTCCAGTCTAGACTTGGACCATATTCATTTTTAAAATATAAATCATTATTTAAGCACCATTATTACAAGAATATTTGTAATAATGGGTTTCAATTTAAACAGAACACCCCCCCATCACCAGTGCAACATTCTCACCACCAATGCACCCCTTCTTCCCCACCCTGCCGGTATTTGCAACAGACATTCTAATTCTCTCATTCCTTACATTGTCATGTTAGTTGTTAGTGTAGTTATTTCCCTAACAAAGTTTACCACTCTTTGTGGTGAGCTTTAAATTGTGAGCCAGTCCTTCCAGCCCTTAACTTTATTGTCTCTGAGCCTTATTACAGTAATGTCTTTAATTTTTCTTAAAACCCATAGATAAGTGAGAATGTTCTGTGTCTATCTCTCTCTCTGACTTATTTTACTTAACTTAATAGATTCCATGTACATCCATATATAGGAAAATTTAATAACTTCATCTTTCCTGATGGCTTCATATTATTCCATTGTGTATATGTATGATAGTTTTTTTTAGCCATTCATCTGTTGAAGGGCATCTTGGTTGTTTCCAGTGTCTGGCTATTGTAAATAGCAGTGTAATGAATGTAGGTGTGAGGAAGGGATTTTTGAGTTGTATTTTTATGTTCCTAGGCATAACCCTAGGAGTGGAATAGCTGGATCATATGGGAATTTAATTTCCAGTTTTTTGAGGAATGTCCATATTGTTTTTCATAAAGGCTGGACTAGGGGCCGGTGAGGTTGCACTAGAGATAAGGTGTCTGCCTTGCAAGTGCTAGCCAAGGAAAGACGGTGGTTCAATCCCCCGGTATCCCATATGGTCCCCCCAAGCCAGTGGCGAATTCTGAGCGCTTAGCCAGGAGTAACCCCTGAGTATCAAACAGATGTGGCCCAAAAAACCAAAATAAAATGAAATAAAGGCTGGACTAGATGGCATTCCCACCAGCAGCATAATTTCTTTCTCTCCACATCCCTGCCAGCACTGATTGTTCTTGTTTTTTTATGATGTATGCCACTCTCTTTGATGTGAGATGGTACCTCATATTTGTTTTGATTTGCATCTCCCTGATGTTTAGTGACTTGAAAATTTTTTTCATGTGTCTTTTGGCTATTTGTATTTCTTCTTTGAGGAAGTGTCTCTTCATTTCTTCTCCCCATTGCTTTTCTTCTTCTTCTTCTTCTCCCCATTTTTGATGGGGTTATATGTCTTTTTTCTTACTAAGTAGTGTCAGTGCCTTGTATATATTAGATATTAGCCTCCTGTCTAATGGGTATTGGGTGAATAGTTTTTTTCATTCTGTAGGTGGCTTTCATATCTTAGGCACTATTTCCTTTGAGATACAGAAGCCTTTCATTTTGTAGACAAATCCTTGTAATCTGAATTTTATCTCATGCATTTCAGACATGTTTCTTTTCCTTGCTCTTTTCTGGTTTCTTTACTGAACTGAATTTTTGAATTCAACATGCACAACTGACAATCTAAATGTAACCTTCTTATTATATTATAGCCCAAACATTAATATAGCTCTCGTGATGTGACCTCTGCTATGAAGACATAATTTTTATTTCTATTGTATTAAAATATAACTTACATTCCATATTGGATTGTTAAGCTTGAGGTATAAAGCCATTATAAGCTTTAAAATTTTCTATAGGCTCAAATGATAGTTACTTTATCTCAGTAAAAGTCAATGCTCACAAACATTTATGCTTTTATTTAAATATTTGTACTTTTAAAGGAAACCTAAGTCAGTGAAAATGAATGGGAACTTCATAATTAGAGATAAAACTAATGAGAATCTCAATTTAATAATTTGTGAAATTATAGGCTTTGTAATATCTAAATCCTAACATTTTTCCAGCATGGGAAACAAAATAGTACTCCAATCATCTTCTAAATCTTCTCTTGCTCTGTTGATGTTTCAATTGATAATATCAGTGTTGGAAAATAATTTCAAGGAAAAAATCCCTAAATTGTACAGTTACACTATTATGGAATATTAGAGCTTGTATGAATAGCAATTTTAATTTATAAGAAGTAATTTGATTCACCTACCAGGATACTAAAATTTTTAATAGAACTTGCCCTGTCATTATTATTCATTATTCCTAAAATGATGTAAATGGAAATAGTGTCTTAGAAAGGTTAGCATAAAGATAAATTCATGCCCTAAAGAAGTTATAATTCTAAAATCCTTTCAAAAGTTCCTTGCTACCCAACCTCTGGGCACTCATTAGAATAAGACAGCTTGTGATCACCATTTCATTTGGCATTAATAGTTTAAAGAAGTTAAACTAAATAAAAGCTTTAATATAATTTAAACTAGTAACAACGTTATAAGAAATCTGTAATACATTGTTGCATCTACATTATTTCTTATATTAAAATATTAAGAAATATCAATTAAGTAATTTATGGCATGACAGAACGATAATTTTCTAACTCAGAATTAATGACTAGTATGACAAATAGAACAATTTATACATAATGAAAATGCCTCTGATGTTTGTACATTGGACTGCATAAAGTAAATTTCATTTTTTCCATTGACTTATATAGTTTAATGTAAATCTTTTTTGTATGAACCTGGTCACATAGAATATATTTTCAAATGGTTGCAAGTCAGTCCTTGCTGGGGCTGGATGATGGTGGGATGGAGGATGAGGTCTTTCTCTTCCAGCTCGGACCACTCGTCTGTCACCCTGTTCAGCCAGTGGGTATGAAGGTTCAGGATAGCAGCAGGTAGAAAATTCACAGGCAGTCAGGCTTCAGGAGATATCAGCTTTATTCAGTGAATAAGGGTGAAGAAAAAGCCCCAGCTTTTATAGATAAGAATCAGGTTCCACCCTAGGGTGGGAGCCAAATATCAAGTAAGGGATAATCCAATATACTACCACCAGGTCACAGTGTAGTGTGGGGCACAATTATTGATTAGGGTAGGATCAGTAACCCAACACAGAATAGTGATTCTTTTGATTCAATTCTATTAAAGATGCTTATCATTGCTATTCTGTTACAATGCTATATTCAGAAATATCCATGATTAAACATAATTTAAAATGTCACAGTAATTAATATTTATTTGTCAAATAATTGATAACTTCATGAAAATATTTTAAACAGAGGCTAAAATGTGTACTATGTGATAAAATAAGATGTGAAAATTCATATTCTCAATTTAATTTATCCTATGTGTGATGTAAAAAAATTTCACGTATTACTTTATAATTTGTGTTTTTTATTTTTATTTATTATTTTTTAAATATTTTTATTTAAGCACCATGGTTACAAACATATTTATAGTTGGTGTTTAGTTTTAAAACAGAACACTCCCTTCACCAGGTCAACATTCCCACCACAAATGCCCACTTTATGATTTTTGAGAGTACATGTTATTCACTTAAAAATAGTCTAAGTGAAGTACAGTTTTTTTCCTATGAAAACAGAGCCAATTTTTTTTAGAAAAATACTACATCATTTTTAAGAGAAATTAAAAAATTACTTAAAAGTAGAAGTGTTATTTAATTCAATAGTTTTATATAGTTAAAAGAGTTTCATGACCAAATGTCATTCAATAAGATTGTGAATAAGATTATTCAATAAGATTGTGAACAGAAGATGTTAAATAGGCATGGGGAGAGGATTTAGGATAATGGTGAAAAAAATCTTAACACCATGGTTGTGAACATGGGTAGGAGCATTCTATATATAAAACAACAATGTCTATAATAAGAAATTATGATACCTCAATAAAAACAAAAATGTAATTTTAGTATTGAAAATACTGAATGTGCAAAATTTTGTTGATTTTTTAGTTTTGTAATTCATTATATTTTATAATCTGTTGCACCCCACTCAGGAAGGGCACACATTAAAAGTGTTGCACTCCTGAAAAAGAATTATTTACCAAAAAGGCCCGCTTAGAGCAGTCAAAATCAGTTGACCCTTTGCGTGGACTATTTGGTCATAATTCTAAAGTGGCTGTAACTATCTCTCTCTTTATTTTTAACCATTACTAAAAATCAGGCCTTAATAATTCTTTCTAACAAAGAAGGACAGTACAAATCCCGCCAAAAGTCTCCCACTGACCAAGCTCCCTGTGATCTTTGCTACCTTGGCGCCAAGATTATGTTTTTTCCTAAAACTTAGCTCATAGTAAAACAATTTTCAGTTTTTCCCCAAAACTCTAAAACATTCCTCTCTCTTCCCACTTCCCTGAAAATTACCTGATTTTCCCCTGCTTACCCAAAACAAAGCTAACCCAAAACTTCTTTCAACTTCAGTATCAGTTGTTTAATATGCAAATTTTATCCATGGTCTTTCATTCTGTTTCCCTATCTCCCACTCTCTTTGATGTCAAAAATTACATCCTGCATTCCAAACCTCAACCTTAAAAGCTACCCAGCTCAAAAAATAAATTTGTCTTCGTCTTTCTAGATGCAAGTCCCCATGCATTCTGTGTGGTCTCATTCATTTCATATTTCATAATTCATATTTCATATTCGCCTCTTCATGCTCCCGCTTGACTTCCAGTGGGAAAATGAACTCACTAAGGTTATTGCTTAGGAACTTTTTATCTCATCAGGATAAAACAGTCCGCAGCAATAATCCATAATGTCAGGCTTACATACAAGTAGAATATACTGTAACTCAATAGATAAAAATTATTTAAAGCAATGACCTCATAGACTTTATAAAATTATATTTTAATTAAAATTTTCTAGAACTGCTTTATAGCAAAACAATTCAATGTCATTTTTACTCACTTTGTAAAGTTCCCTCAGAAAGCTTTACAAATAAATATCACTGGAAATTATTAAAGACTTTGAGGTTATTCATTAATGCCTGGAGTATTGTTAGTGTCAGACAAATTAACCAAACATGTCCATTCAAAAATATCAGTAAGTTTGGAAAGCACTGGCAGTTCATTCTATGATACTAAAAGCACAGGTACAATCAAAATAACATTCAGACATTTGGGCATGAGTCAATATGTAAGACATCAGCTTTTCACCATTTTAGATCCCCCTTCCCAAAAAAACTACAACGATAATAACAACAAATAGGAAAAGCTAATAATGATCTCAGCACTTTATGGGACTTTATGGGACTTAGAGGAAGCAAATATGTATCAGTTATAACATTATTTTTACTGAACTATTTTTTTATTTTTTACTGTTACATTTATTTTGATTTATTATATTTACCTTGAAGACTATAGTAGTTATAATATAAATTTAAAAGAGGGAAGCCCAAATTCTCATTGCCACAGTTTTATCTGTCCACATTGACCTAACAAAAACCCAATTTCGAATGACCTGGATTATATTTAAATGTTCCTAACTGAATCACAGAATTCTGTCCCAACACTGAGGATGAGATAAGGATGATATACATGACCAAATAAGACTCAGCCAAGTCCTCTCTATAACCTTGCATCTTGGTAACCTTGGAGCCCCTTAACTTTAAGTTACTTCTATACTAATTCCTTCCCAAGCAGAGAGTTTCTTTTTCTTCCATTTTAATTTTCAATAAATTTGTCTACATTCTAACTTTGAGTATGAGTATTGAGTATACTACTCAATATTTTCTCTCTCTTTTTTTAAAATATTAAGCAGCTGAATACTGTAGATGACTACAGACCTGCTTTCATGGTTTAGCATCAGGTTTTCATCCCATGTCAAGAGTAAGAGAAAGCTAGATTTGATGTGTAATCCTTGGATTGTTGAGATTTATATGTATTTATGTACATATATAGTTATATGTACATATCTATATCTGCATATGAATATATCTATTCACATCTATTTATATGTTTTATATGTCATATAAAGTTAATGTATATAAATATATATCTATTATTTGGTCAGTACTGTAAGATTAAGGAACAATCTTTCAAGATTTGTCTTATTTTCCATTCAACTACAGAACTTGTTTAAGAATAATTAATTGACTTTTTAATTTCTCAACACTAAGATGGTTATTTTGAGCCATTTAGTTTAAAATAAAATAACTTTGTTATTGTTTTTGAGAACTATCCATTGAGTAAAATGATTTTTTTTGGACCACACCCATTTGATGCTCAGGGGTTACTCCTGGCTAAGTGCTCAGAAATTGCCCCTGGCTTGGGGGGACCATATGGGACTCCGGGGGATCAAACCTCGGTCCTTCCTTGGCTAGCGCCTGCAAGGCAGACACCTTGCCTCTAGCGCCACCTCGCTGGCCCCTAAAATGATGGTCTTAATTCTTACAGTTTGAGGGAAATTTAAAACTTTTGGAAAATTTCTGTTAACTTTTTTTTGTTTGTTTCTTTATTTTTGTTTTGTTTTGTTTTGGGGGGCACCTGGTGGCACCTCAGAGTTTATTATTGCTCTGCATTCATATCGCTCCTGGCAGGTTTGGGAGACGATATGGGATGCCATGGATTGAACCGGGATCTGTCCTGGGTAGGCACCCTGCAAGGCAAATGTCCTACCGCTGTGCTATCACTCCAACTTCTTCTGTAACCAGATTATTAACCACAAAACAGCAAGAACAATGCTGAATTTTTGTTAGACACATGCACAGGAGGCATTTATCAGATTACTATAAGTTTGAGTAGCCCAAATATATTTTTACTTTTCAATATTTAGTGAAAACATAAAACAACATTGTGTAAATTTTAATTCTAATATTATTTTATAGTGTTACTTTATGTTTTTATCTATTTTAAATTTTGATATTTTATTTGTTTATATATAACTGATAAAATTATAAATTATATGATTTTTAAACTATTAATATATATTTGGTAGATCAGTGATGGGTTGTTTCTTTCCAGTTAAAAATAAGAAAATAGAAGAGAATGTTAAGTGACAGGCAAAACATTGCAATTGTCAATTGAGTGGTGAAATAGAACATGCATTAAAAAGGGAATACTCAGAAGACAAGGAGCATAATTGCTTATCATTTGTACAGATTGTACGAGAGGAATCTATTTTAAACAGAATGAAGTTGAAAATTGGTAAATTGTTATAAGCATATTAAAAGTGATAATAAAAGTATTTTGGTGTTTGGCATTCCAAACTAGGAATTATTGATGATTTGATATACTATATTTGCAAATTGTAATAGCATAGAATATATAGAGTTGAATAAAATAGACATAAAGAAAATATATGAATGAATGGAAGCTCTCCATCTATATATTAGTATACATGGATTAGATAACAAAAGAGAATTATAGTTGGAGATTACATATGCATGCAAATATGAGAATTATTTTAACGATTTTTAAAGTAGACTATTTCTTTCAACAGACTGATGGCATATTATATTGCAAGCGGTGAAAGACTAGAAGTCAATTTTACAAACATTAACCTTTCGTATTTCTTAAATATCAAAATGTCTTGCCCCAAAGCATAATGGAGACATGACATTTGCACTCCTATGTTAATTACTACCCATATTAGTCAAAATCTGGAGATGCCCAAGAAGACATGCTTGAATAAAGAAATTCTGGCCCATATAAACAGAAGAATACCTGGATAGAAGATAAAAATCAGCAAAAATCTTTACACAGGTGGATCTGGAAAGTACCATGATGAGTGGAACTAGGAAGAAAGTGAGAGATGTACACAGAATGATCACTCTCATATGTGTGATATAAAGAAACTTAATGTGAAATAACAAATATCAAAAGTCAATGCAAGTAAAGCACATGAGGACTGGCTTTTAGTAGAAAACATGCCAGTGGAGAGATGAGGAGGGGGAACTACATCAATAGAAAAAGGAAGTGTTCAACCAGGAGAGAAGAGGAACTAAAAAGCAATAAAACTTTATGCATTAAGCCTGATCAGTAAATAGCACTATAAGCCACAGGAACAGAATTATTTTTTGCATATCATAGAGTCAGACTAACAAATTGGAGGAAGAAGGTCTGTGGTGGGAAAATTAGTGGAGAAGTGGAGATAGGTGGACTCTGGTAAAGGGATTAAAGAACCATATACCCCAAACTGAATCATGATAACTTTGTAATTCACACTGAATAAATGAAATAAAATTTAAAAAGTACATAAATAATAAAATTAGAGGTTAATTTTCATGGTACACAATTTTTTCTAACATACTTTATATGTATTTCAACTGGGCCTTCCTTACATCTCAAAGTTCCTTTGATTATATTATAAACTCCTAAAGAAAGTCTCAGAATTTGTTAAAGCACACACTATTTTGCTTTAAAATATGTATTTTCAAATGGTAGTGCAATTTAATTTTATTAATGTATGCCTGCTCTTAGTTTGAGATACTTAAAAAAGACACAATATAAGAGGAAAAAAAAATGCTTTTATGTGGACACCAGAGACTATGCCTTTTCAATACTAGAGTGAGTTCATAGAAAGTCATCAATATATCATTCTTATATTAAATATTAAATATATCTGTGTTCTTAAGCAAGAAAACTTTGTAATTGATATTATGCATTTATATTTATTCTTCACAGTCTTTATTTTTAACATTATCAACATCATTTTTTAACAATGTCACATCAACAGTAAAATTAGATTTGGGGTGTTAGTTGAGCCACACATAATAGTGATCAATGACTACTCTTTGCTCTATGCTTAGATGTTATCTCCTGTAGAACTCAGGAGAATATGTAAAGCTGGGAATAAAATCTCAGTCTCCCATATAAACAATAAGCTCTTAGTCTTTTAATGATCTTAAATTACTGGATAAAGTTTTGTCAAAGGTGATACAATGGCAATATTAAAATGCCATAACTTTTGCTGATTTCATCTTTAAGAAAGAAATCATACCTATTGTTGCTAATGAAATGAATGTACTACCATTGCATTTTTACCATGGCATCATTACTCTCATAATAAAGATAAATATGAGGCTGACAGAACTTTGAAGCTACCATTGCAAATATCGGCCTTGTAAAAAATTAATCATACTGTCTAATACTTACCAATGAAAGTAATTCAAGGGCAGTTCACTCTGTACCAGCACTTCATCATTTCAAAAAGCTTACAGCCAAGGGATAGGTTTTAATTGTTTATGTGATATGTGACTTAATCACCTACTTCACTCTTCACCCAGTGAGAACAGAGTAAATTAATAATAAGCTTAGGCGCAGTGCAAACAAAGCTTCTAGAAAATTTATGTGATTTGAATCACAGGTGATGATGCTTGGACATTTGATAAATAAATTAGGAGTACGAATTTTGTTCTATATCAAATAAGAACTTGAATGTAGATTTTACCAAATTGTGATAGAAGTAAATGTCTTTGAACTACGAATGTTAGGACGAATACAATTCTGTTCTAACATTCAAAGTGAAATAGCAGATGAAAATTGAATGACTTTCTGGACTAAGTTCTTGAGCTTTGTCACACATTTATATTGAGCAGCAGTTACTACATTCCTCCAAGGAAGCAGTAATGGTAACTAATGCAGACAGAAATAGCTTGCCTCCAGCTAACTAATGGCAAGGTCAGATTACATCAATTAAATCAGTAACTCTCCAATATAAAGTTCACTAACACATTCAGGGATTTTATTTTTCCAAAAATAAATTTCTGATTTTAAAAGTCGAAAATGTATGTTTTTATGAAAAATTGAGGTTATAAAGTAAAATAAAATAAGAACAATTAAAATTAAAAATTAAAAGAAGTACAAATATTTATACAGAGGATGTAGCACAAATACATATTAATTGTACTTTTTGTTTGTTTGTTTTGGTTTTACACCCGGCTGTGCTCAGGGGTTACTACTGGTTGTGTGCTTAGAAATCACTCCTGGCAGGCTCTGGGGAGCATTGAGATGACTGGGATCGAACCCAGGTCCGTCCAGGTCTGCCCATGCAAGGCAAATGCCCTATAGCTTTGCATGGCTCCATCCATTTAAATGTACTATTTAGCGAATTCACATATGAAATAAGCCGAAGGAAATAATAAAACAAACTATAAAATAATATATTCTTATTTGTTTTTCATAACTTAACCATACAATATTTTTGTATTTTGTATTTTAGTTGCAATATTGTAATTAAATTATTCTAAATATTTTACATTTGTATACTCTATATTACTGATAAAATAATAATACTAATGTACATAACTTATTTAACATCAATATGAGACTATGTTACATAATTTATAACATGGTATAAGCATACTGATCACTTTCAGAAGATTTGTTTCCTTTATTTCTCTTAGTAGTTGTGATAAAAGTAGCACTAGTAGCAGCGCCTTTTTTATTTTATGATAAAACACTTTTATGTAATCTATCTTTTTGACAAAATTTTAAATATATGATGAAGTTTGTTTCCTCACAGTTGCCATTCTATATACTAAATTGTTGGATTTATGTACCTTATATGACTTGAACTAGTACCTACTCCATAACCCTAGTGACACTATTTTACTTCCTCTTCTCAGTTTGATTACAGTAAATAATTATATGAAGGGTATTTCGTAGCATTTGTACTGAGTCTGGACCTTTTCACTTGGTACTGTGTTTTTCAGCTTTACTTATATTTGTAAATGGTGAAGTTTCTTTCTCTTTCTTTCTTCTTTCTTTCTTTCTTTCTTTCTTTCTTTCTTTCTTTCTTTCTTTCTTTCTTTCTTTCTTTCTTTCTTTCTTTCTTTCTTCTTTCTTTCTTTCTTTCTTTCTTTCTTTCTTTCTTTCTTCTTTCTTTTACTCTTTCTTTTATTCTTTCTTTCTTCTTTTACTCTTCTTTCTTTCTTCTTCTTTTCCTCTTTTCTTTCTTTTTTCTTTTTTTCTGTCTTTTACTCTTTCTTTCTTTTCTTTCTTTCTTTTTTGTTTTTATTTTCTTTCTTTTACTCTTTCTTTCTTTCATTCTTTCTTCTTTTTTCTTTCTTTTACTCTTTCTTTCTTTTACTCTTTCTTTCTTTTACTCTTTCTTTCTTTCTTTCTTTCTTTCTTTCTTTTCTTTCTTTCTTTCTTTCTTTCTTTCTTTCTTTCTTTCTTTCTTTCTTTCTTTCTTTCAACTGATTAGCTCTTAATCTATTCGTAGAACTTTAGGTTGCTCTTATTTTTTATTACTGAGAATAATTATTCAGCTTACATTTTTGCTGTTTGCATGTTTGTTTTTGTTTGTATTTTGGTGACACCTCACAGTGTTCAGAAACTTCTCCCAGCTCTAGGTTAATGGGTCAGTCCTGACAATGCACAGGAACCCATCTAAGCTAAGGACTGACTATGTGCTACTAGCATGCAAAGCATGGACTCTAATCCTGTTGAGCTGACTTTTCATGAATTTCTCAGCTCTATTACATGTCCTTTGTAGCCTAATATTTTAACTTGCAGTATTACATAATACTATTTTTGTTTTTCTATGATTGGATCATATATAATTAAACAACAAACGCGATAGCTTTACAATTTGTTAGTTTCAGTTCCTCATACATTGCTACAGATGTTATAATTTCAAAATAATTAAGTCAATTAATAAACTAATACTTAGAGATTTTATTATAAATTTCATGTTGAATTTCTAATACTTATATTAGTATATCTTATTTTTCTTTGATATAGATTTCAGTTACATAAAAATATCTTTTGTTTATTTCTTTTACTTTTGTCCCCCCATTCACAACACAGACCAGGCAAAGGACCTGGTTTGAAGTGTATATGGGGAGCATTTACTGTACCTCCTCTTTCTATACAGTCAGTGTAAAGAACACAGCCTGTGGTAAGCATTGAGAGGCCTTATCTTTTCTTTTCTTTTTTGATTTTTTTTATATATTAAAAAAAAAACCTTCACCAGTACAACAATCCCATCACCAATATCTCAAGTGTCCTTCTGCCCCACCCCACATTGGTCTGTACTCTAGACAGGCTTTCTACTTCCCTCATTCATTTACATTTTGTTATGACAGTACTCAGTGTAATTATTTTTGTGACCGCACTAAACAATCCCTGTGGTGAGCTCATGTCGGGAGCTGGACTCTCTAGTCGTCCTCTATTTTGTCTCTGAGAATCATTCACAAATGTTTATTTCTTTATTTTTTGCAATAAATGTCTCTCTTTTTCAATCTATTTTTATTAGTTTATATTAAAATTATAATAATTACTTTTATTGCAAACGACTCTGGATATTGGACTCATCTGTGTATGTTGTGCTCTGTTATATAATTTTAACTTAACATTGAGTAAGGGAAAATTCAAGGATACAAACAGCATTCATTATATAAGTTGGATATAGGAGACTCAATCATGTTATGGACATTTGCGATGCGATGACGCAATGTGAAAATATGTAAGTTAAGCTTCCTCTTTGGGTATTAAATGTTAAATCCAGGAAATGTATAAAAATTGAGAATACCAGGCTTATATATGATAATATTTTATAAAAAATTATATTTTAATATATTATAAGCTATGTTTAATCTTATAGTAAATAAATAAAACACTAGCAATATGCAGCATATGATAAAATACATGGAATAAAATTGGGTAATTTTACAAAGTTCTGTTTAGTCAGCCAAAGAAAAAGAAACTCTTGATGCTGAACACACTGAAGTCCCTATCATCTATATGAAAATTTCTCCCTGAGACCACCTGTTAAAATAAACATCACTATAGTATAAAGATAAGGCCAAAGCCGATCTATGCATATCCTCACACCAAAATTAGTTCTACCTTAGGTAATGATTTCAAAGTTCAAATTAATAGTTTAATTTTGTTATCCTACCAGGTTTGTGAACATTAAATGACTGTCATAAGAAAAATATATTTCTTATAAAAACTCTTAAGTGCAATATATTCCATTAATGAGGCTGACTCATTTGTCACAATGAGAGGGCTAAGAGGCTATTACAACTAAATATTTCTGGTGCCAGAGCAGTAGCACTTCTGGCAAAACATATTGCCTTCCATAAAATTGACCCGGGTTTCCATCCCCAGCATCCATATGCTCCCTCGCGCTTGCAGAGAATTATTTCTGAATCCAGTGCAAAAGTAACTACTGAGCACCACCAGATGTGCCCTCCCTAAATAAATAAATAAATAAATAAATAAATAAATAAATAAAAATTATTTATGTTGCTGTCTCTCAATCTCTATATCTGTTTTTTTTCCCTTTGGGAAACCAAAAAATAACCTATGACAGTTAAATCTTATTATCCATGATACAATAATAGTTTATTTGAATTAGAAAATGTAGATAGACATTCCAAATATTTTATTTTATCTAAAATGTATTTCTTGTTTTAATAGGGTATATAAACTCAGAAAATTCCTCCTAACACTGAAATATGGAAACATCAGTAAACTATTATTCATTATCAAAGCACACATTTTTAAAAACCACATATTTTACCACTGTGCATCAGTTAACAGAAAGTAAAATAATGTAATACTGAGGCAGACCCAGTAGTCAGATTTGAAATCTTCAGAGAAAGAGTTTCAGTGAACAATAAAATTTAGATGTGGTGAATTTGAAAAAGATTTACCGTGTACCATCAATGCCCTAACTCAGATTCAAATGAATCAACTCAGAAAAAACAAGCCTGAAGTTTCATCTCAGGTTATCTCAGACCCTGCTTATAATTAATGACAAGAGACATTTCAGGAAGATCTAAGCTAGGTAGCCCATAAATGCAAAATATCACTAGAGCTCGAATAATTTATCCTTGATAATGCCCTATTGAGAAAATCTCAGCTACAAAGAAAGTCCTCAATTTGAAAAGCTGTTAACATACAAAACAGATTGCAAAAGCAAGTGGGAAAATTTGCCCAATTTGGGGTGTTTATTCTTTTCTTTTACCTCAGATGCTTTCTCATGAAAGAAAGAAAGAAGAAAGGAAGAAATGAACAAAGGAAGGAAGGACGGAAGAAGGAAGGAAGGAAGGAAGGAAGGAAGGAAGGAAGGAAGGAAGGAAGGAAGGAAGGAAGGAAGGAAGGAAGGAAGGAAGGAAGGAAGGAAGGAAGGAAGGAAGGAAGGAAGGAAGGAAGAAAGGAAGGAAGGAAGGAAGGAAGATAGAAAGAAAGAAAGAAAGAAAGAAAGAAAGAAAGAAAGAAAGAAAGAAAGAAAGAAAGAAAGAAAAGAAAGAAAGAAAGAAAGAAAAGAAAGAAAGAAAGAAAGAAAGAAAGAAAGAAAGAAAGAAAGAAAGAAAGAAAGAAAGAAAGAAAGAAAGAAATAAAGAAAGAAAGAAAGAAAGAAAGAAAGAAAGAAAGAAAGAAAGAAAGAAAGAAGGAAGGAAGGAAGGAAGGAGGAGGAAGGAGAAAGAAGAAAGAAGAAAGAAGAAAGAAAAAAGAAAGGAAGAAAAGACAATTCTCAAAAAAAAAGACAATTCTCTCTTAAATGCTTTTTTCCTACTCTCTTCTAATATAATGGATTAATTTTATATCTTATTTCTACTCCTAAATTTATTTTCAACACTCGAGTCTCAAGTCATATCTTTACTTTTTTCTGATAAGTGTAGAAACGTACTTTTGCCTAAAATATGGCTCCCTCAAACTCTGGATTGTAGCGACCAGTTCCCATGTCAATGCCAGGTATATCAGGTATATCTCAATTGCAATCTGATGGTTACTTTAGTGGAATAGGTGAAACCAGAATGTCCTAACGTTCTGATGCACACCCAGTTTTTATTAGTCTGTTAACACTCTTGTTTCTTTTTCTAGTGAGATAAGGTGATTCAAAGAGGAGGGCTTTAGCCCTTTATTGAGATTTCTATTTCCCTGTTAATGACTTTCCATGTTTTCATCCCATTATGAAATAAAATAGTCTAGCAAAAATATATGCTATTGATAATTAAGAGCAACGAAACAATCAAACACTATAACAATTTGGCTATTTAATATTAGCAAATAATTATTTCATAAAATATACAATTAATTGGTTACAACCTATAGAATTTAATTTTCATTAAATACATAGGTATTACATCAGTTTACTCAAAATCACCAGGAAATTGGAAAAAGCCAAATACATCAGTTAATTGTTAACTGTATGAAGAATAAAAATAAACTGGATAAATCACACATATAATGCAATTTCACTTTCTCTATAAGTATGCCCTTTAAAGGATATAATCAAAGCATAGAGCAAAGTTTTATTGAACTCAAATTAGTGAATATACATCTTAATTCATGTGATAAAATATTCAATTTATGCTTGTATAGCCATTATTCCTGTGTAAGAAAGAGGCAATAAGTATTGTGATAGGCAGTGTATCAATATCAATATGGCATATAATTAAAACATTGAAGAAAGATTATAATTAAAAAGTTATTGTGAAATTAAAATTAAATTTCCAACTTTTCTTTTTCACATATAACCTAAGTGACACTTATAATTTAACCTCTTATATCTAAAGTTCTTTTAAATGTGTGCTTGTGTATATTATGAGTGGTATAAGTGCCTGGTCTTCAGTTCATGTCTATATATATATATATATATATATATATATATATATATATATATATATATATATGTACATAAAATATATACCGCACTACAACATCTATAGCAACAATTGTATAGCTTATTTTATTTTATTTAAATATATATTCATTTACTTATTTATTTATTTATTTTGTATTTTGGGGTCACACCGATAGGCAGATCATATAGGATCCTGGGATTCAAACTACCGTTCTTCTGCATGCAAGACAAACGCCCTCCATGCTATCTCGCCGGCCCCCCCCAAGTAGCTGATTTTAACACATTTTTGCTAACCAAAAAAGATTTATTCTCATTATCATATATTATGCATTGAAATAACTTACCAAATAAAAAATTTAATTTATTGTTCCAAACACAAAATTTAAATGTGAATTATTTGGATTAAAGTATAATTATTGCATCCTAAGTGTTTTAATTATCTTCATTTTTATATTTTGTTTCTTATAAAAATTGGACATTAGGGGCCTGAGTGGTGGCACAGCCATAGGGCATTTGCCTTGCATGGGCCACGGTTCCATCCCCCAGCTTCTCAAATTGTCCCCCAAGCCAAGAGTGATTTCTGAGCACATAGCCAGAAGTAACTCTTGAGCATCACCAGGTATGGCCCCCCAAAAAAGACAAAATAAAATAAAATAAAATAAATTGGACATTAAATCCTGGTATTTTATCTCCTAAAATATAAAATGTAATTTTTTATGCAAACTATACATTCAGCAATTTATTATTGCTACCAACAGTAGCAGCAACTGCTTTTGTTATATATATGAAGATTTTTTACTATATGTTTGTTCCTTTTCTCTATATTTGTTTATTCATTTAATCATAAACATTTATCAAATTCATGAAATTTTAAGCAGAGTAAATAGTTCAGTATTTATGTATTATTTTTTGACCTTTATGCCTTTTCAGTTTGTTTCTTTTTTATTCTAAGCCAAATTACCATGTTCTAAATATGTTGCTTTGTCTGAAAAATATATTTTGCAAAGATATACTAAGTAATGAGCTAATCAGAAGTTTTAAAAATAATTAGATGAATATAGATGATATTGACTTAAATATTATATTTGACCATTTACTGCACAGAATGCCATATGTAACAAATAGCTTCGTAATGACAGATATTACATAAAATATTTTTATTTTTTCTATTTTTATTATTTTCTAAAACCATGATTCTTTTTTCTGTGAACCAACATTTACAACTTTATTACTAAAGTAAAATAATGGCAAAAGTAATAAATATTGAGTAGAAACTTAATGAAAAATCAATATTTATTTTAAAATAATATCCTTTTATTACTTTATTGACTTATCAAGTTTAACTGTTTAAACTATTTTTTTTAGGGCCATACTTGGTGATGCTCAGGGGTTAATCCTGGGTATGCAATCAGAAATTGCTCCTGGCTCAGGAGACCATATGGGATGCCAGGTACCAAACCTGGCATACCAGCGCGCAAGTCAAATGCCTACCACTGTGCTACTGCTGCAAAACTTAAAGTAATATTAAGATTTTTTTAAAAATTATCTAAGAAAGCAATAAATCTACAGGAAATGTAACTTTCTTTGAAAAATAATTTTGTATGGAGAGGGCATCTAATTAAGTCATAATTCGTAAATCAAGATTTCTCCCTTTTCTTTTAACAAAATAATGAACATATTTGGCTGAGAGATAAATTAATTGTTTGAGTAAATAATTTGTATTCAGGAGACCCAGGTTGCTCTCATGATTTCCTGAGCACAGAACTGACTAGGATTAGGTTATTGCCAATTCATAAAATATTTTTAAAAAAGGTAGAAAAATATTTTATTTATAAAAGAACAGTAAATTATGGTTTACTTCGCTAATATTCAGCATAAATAATATAAATCCATAAAATTAGTAACATACTTATTATTGTTATTATTACTCAACATAAAAGCATCATGCAAAACATTTTGTTATTGCCTGCATTTAAGTGACATATATTTAGACACTCTAAGGAATTAAATATTCATTATTCTTAAGTAACAAGTTTAATTTTAAAAGTGTTAACTTTTTTAAAAATAGAAATATTAATACCTTATACATTTTTAATAATAATTTTCATTTTCTAAAATAATGTTTTAGTGTAGAGAACATGTGTCTTTAAAATTTGTATTTTGTTCAAAATTTTTTTACTGTGATTTGTTTGTTTCTTTTTGCAGTCATACCGAACAATACTTACAACAACTACTCTTGGCCAATGCTCAGGAATTACTCCTAACAAGCTTACGGGACAGATAGGATGCTGGGGCTTAAACCTTGGTCAGTACCATGCAAGACAATCACCTTCTCTTCCATTGTATTGTCCTTCCATTCTATTGTCCTTCAACATATATTTATGAAAAAAATTACTTTAATATATCATGATATTCACAAAACATTAGAGAAAAATATAAAATATTTTGTACATAAATATATGTTCTCATGACCTATAACTTTGATAAAATAAGTTGTAATATTAAATCAGTCACTTGCAAAAATGGTAAGCAGAAAGAAATACAAGGAATCCTAAGATTTGATAAAATAGATGTTAATCAATTACCAGTTATAATAAAATTGGCCACTTAACAAAGTTTTGCTGTCACTCAAGTGATATACTTCATTTTATAATTCATTATGGTATTAACTATATTGCAATTTTATGTTAAATATATCATGGTATTTTCCAGATTTCTATATCATGTTTCTCTTTAGGAAACATTAAATGATTCAAAGTGTCAGAAATGTTTGATTTTTCTCTGTGTTTTCATATTGTCTTTGAGTCTAATAAGGATTCATTGATGTGAAGATATGCAGTTGGATTTTTATAGGTTTCTAAAATTAACTAAACTTTTTTTTTTTCGGTTTTTGGGCCACACCTGGCAGTGCTCAGGGGTTACTTCTGGCTGTCTGCTCAGAAATAGCTCCTGGCTGGCACGGGGGACCATATGGGACACTGGGATTTGAACCAACCACCTTAGGTCCTGGATCGGCTGCTTGCAAGGCAAATGCCGCTGTGCCATCTCTCTGGCCCCATAAAAGAAACTGAACTTCAAGTTAAAATAAAAAGTGTAGTGTCCCCCGCAAAAAAACACCTGGGATATGGCAATGAGAAGGTATGGAGCCAGTGGTTGTTCCCATGACAATATGCTTCAAGAGTGGAGAAACCCTGAATCGCTTAGGCCACGGAAATTTCCTTCCTTCCCAATACTTACTGTGCCTATACAAAAAAAAAAAAAAAAAAAAAAAACAACCGTGGGTTAACACCAAACCCTGCCACTGCAGCACTTTTTCTGGTTTTGTTTTATTTTTTGTTTGTTTTTGATATTATTTTCCTTCTCTTTTCTCTTCCACTTTTTTATTTTTTTTCCACTTTTGTGGATATTATTTAATTTTTTTCTTTTTTTTAGATGATAAAAAAATTTTTGTCCTCTTTTCCTTAACCTTTTTATCTCCAACAGAATAGCATAACTTGAATCATTTAGCCTCATAAATTGAGGGGGAAAAAGAATGATACCAGGACCAGTCATATGAACACGTAGTGTAAATAAAAATGACCAGACTGGAACACCAAACAGAATAGATACCCAACCTATAACAAGCTGTAAGGTGGAGACCAGTTGCACTAGGATTCTGGGAGATAAAGGAGGGAGATGTGGGAGACATGCTGGGAACAGGAGTGGAGAGAGGACAACATTGGTGGTGGGAATGCCCTTCATTCATTGTCACTATGTATTGTAAATAATTCTGTGTAATGAACTTCAGTCACAATAAAAAACAAAATTAAATTTTTTAAAAGAAAGTGTAGTCCCAATTAGTATACTTGCAAAATATAGACATTCCCAAAATTATATTCTTAAAAATATTTAGATTATTTTAAACTAATCTATAATTTTATTTAAACAAAAATTAACTGACCACATTAAAAAACAAGGTGTTGTAAACTCGTCTTCCAATCTCTAAATCTCTATACAATGTAAGCACGTGAAGAACTTTTCAATGCTCGTAGTGGACATCATTACTTTTGAATTATGAATACAGTAGATTAGGGCTGCATAAGGCCATTAAGGTTGTGGTACATGCATATTTTCCATTTTAGATATATAACACATGCTTTTAAAATAAAAATTAAAATATTATCTGTGAGATTTAATAAATTGTTTAATATTAGTTATTAACCTTGGAATTTAGTCTACTCTAGCCTCTTATCATTTTATTTTTAACCTTCATAATTGCATACTGTAATTTTAATTTGTCTTAAATTTATTCAAATTCACCAAATATTTTCATGAATTGGAATTGTATTCCAGGTAGTTTGGAAACTTATAATCTAAATAAGTAGGTTAGCAGGTTAATTGGGTATATCAGTTTTCCAAATTAAATTCCCTGCTTATTTTAATGACATTGTTAAAGTATATTGGTATTATATAGCATCTGCTGTATAATTTTCTTTCATTCGTGTGTAATGTATTGTGCTTGCCCTTTAATTTAGAGAAGGCATTCTTCTCAGTAAAATTATATTCACAAATATCGGACACCTTTTTATCCTTTATTCTTTTTTTTATAAGTCCCATATCTAATTTAAATACCCTTAGAAAATTATGTCACCTATTCAACATAATTGACAATACATAGAGATGACTTAGTGATATACTGGACCATATTTATAGACTTTAATTATCTTTGATATTTTATTGACTTTGTGTTAAATAAAAAGATTGGCATATAAGAGGAATGTTGAACATTTCCTCCTAATTTATAATCTGAAAGTTTAAAAATGCCAGTATGTTTTTCTAGTGTGCTCTTCATTGTTTACCATATAAATGATATCATCTGCATATACAGGTAATATTATTGTTCTAATGCACAGATGTTCTATGACATATATGGTTCATTTAAAATACTGAATGGTTGTGTATTTAGTATTTTAATAAAAATTTTGTATTGAATTGCATTAATATGTATCTGATAAAGCCAGTTCATTTTCACTAATATTTTTGCTTTAACTTTATTATCTGAGTATCCAAATTTATCTTTACTATTATGACTATGTATTAAATATTATGTTTAGATAAATTACATGCACATACTTTCTTAAACATAAGGTATTTAATCACTGACCTAAAGGTAATAACTTATAGCCAGTGAAATTTTGTGTATAATAATTGCTAATAATTTACTTTGACTAAGCTTATATGTATGTCTATGGTTTAAGTCTTGACTTTTTCTTTCTGCTGTAAGATTTTTGGATAATTTTATTTAACCATACATGCATCTTACTTTCTTTTCATTATGAGAAATATAATTTATTAACTATTTGCTGTGAAGTTTTATGAGTTATAATATGTTAAAAGATCAGCAACGTGCTTCCAGATACTAATTATAGTACCTCATTAACAATAGAAACATTTTAATAAAGGGATGTGTGTTTAAATACTTTATGAATTCATAAACTAAAGATTAGAAAACAGATTAATCCAAATTTTCTTGAGAAGTTCTTATTTATTACTGACACTAATAATTTCATTTTTCAGCTGACACTCATTATTTATTATATACAGCAATAATTCAGTGATGTTGTTTACTCTCTCTCAAAATCATATTATATGGTTAATTTCTGAGAACTTAAGTCCTTCCAAATGGGTTTTACTCTTTTTTGAGTTATTTGACATATTTATACCAAATATTTTGGATCATGTCTTAAATTTCGAACTTAATTTTTGGTAATACATTTTTTCTGATCTTACATAATTGTACATTTTATGCTAGAGTAGTCTCCTTCTTATTTTTAACTGAAATTTCCTCTCTCACAATCTTTCTTTCTGGTTTCTTAAATACTTATTTTTTTGAGTGAATGTCTTCCTCTACAACTTATTATGTTTTCATTTTTTGAGGTATTATCTATGATTTTTTTTGAATTATACTTGTACTAGGGTTTTTGTTTATTAAATTATCTACCTAGAAACTAAAATGCTATGTCAAATGTACTGATCACAGAAGTATGGATTAACCCTAAATGCACAAGATATATAAAATAGACATAAAAGCAGAGTTTATAAAATTTTTCTTGGGGTAGTGGCAGGGTGAGTAGTAGCTATTCAATTTGTATGGACTGTACTATTCTAGGTCAGAAGCTCCATTTTTATTTGTCCATGTTGTTTATTCAGACAACAATTATATCAATAGTGTTACTTCTCTTTAGACATTTATAAGAGCTTAAGTATCTTTATAGATATCTACATTGTTTAGAAAAAGTTTTAGGAAAACATGCTTTAATTTTCAATGTCTTCCACTTTTAGAAATATCTTAATTTAAAGGCATGTTTATGTTTAATGTTAATTTCATTACTAGATTTAAAAAACTAGTTGAAATAGTTGATTAAAGTACATTTGTTTCTAGGTAAGTGGGGAAAAAATAGCAAAAAGGAAAAGAGGGGATGGAGTGATAGCTCAGCAGTAAAGCGTTTGTCTTGTATGATGCTGACCCAGGACAGATGCCAGTTCAATTCTTGGCATCCGATATGATCTCCAGAGCCTTCCAGGAGAGATTTCTGAGCACAGAGTCAGAATTAAACCTTGTGCTCCTCTGGGTGTGGCTCAAAAAGAAAAACATACACACACACACACACACACACACACACACACACACACACAAACACAAAAAAATAAAAAAAGAAAGAAAATAAAGAAAAACAGAATAAAGAAAAACAGCACAGCAACGTTAAAATAATTGTATTTCACATGAGATCATTGTCATTGTGAGAATGTTTAGTAAGCTCTTGGTGCTAGCAAATAATTTGGTTACTTCTCTCATTTTTGAATATTAAGTGGCTTCAAATATACAATGAAATCTAAATTGTTATAACTCTTTTGGAATGACAGTATTAAAAAATTAAGTTGATGACATTTGAGGCTATGCTTTTCAGGGATTCCAAGCAGTATTGCTGATGTTGAGGCTTTCGTGGGGTGTGTTTCTGGTGCTAGATTTTTTTTTTTTTGATATATAAACAAGGTAGGCGAGTTCCACACTCACTCCAAAACGTCTTTAGTGCAATACTGATATACTTGGAGTTTTGGTCAGATCTGTGTCATTGCAGAGAGTCATATATGAGTGGTGAAGTAGGGTTGTTCCCTAAGTAGGATTTTGAGTGATGAGTGTAGAGCTGTTTGGCTTTAACAGGGAAGGGACTTGACATCATTCTCCCTTTGAGATTTTCATATACCAACTTCATGGCCAGTGTACCTATAACTTTCCATAGCTCTAAGTTTCTTTCAAGTATAGACTGTGTCAATGGGGCTAGAATAATATAGGCATGGTTATCCTGTTAGCAGGACATGGGTTAGACTTAAGAAATGTTGATTTTTAGAAAAGAATGTTTGACATTTTTCATTTGTGATCCAGATGTATCATTATAAATATTGAGTTTGATTTTATTTCTTATTCTCAAGGATTTTTGTCTCATATCTTTACTTTGTTTCTCATACCTTAGCTCCCTGTTTTTTTAATTATCAAACTTTAAACCCAACATTATAATTGATGCCTGTTATTATGAGGCCTGAAGCATTGATGATACATTATCATGTATTAACTGTTATGATTGAATTAATTTTAACTGTCCCCTGGGCATAAATAAATTAATATTTTAAAAATATGCTACATTCTCTTAATAGTAGATGTTCTTAGAATACTATATATAAAAACGTTGCTCTACAAGGATTAATATATAAAATAAATATAAATTAATTTATTAATTATTATGATTCTACCACCTAGTTGTTGCAATTAACATAATAGTCAATATTATGTAACTAAAAATTAACAATATTTACCAATAGATGATGATGTGAAAGCAAAACAGCAGCAAATAGCATATTTTTTCAACCAGTTGCATTTGGAATGGTAAATTTGAAAAGAAGTTAATAGAAATGCAATAGATTCTTAGTCATATATAAATTTGTAATGATAGTGTATTTTGAAAAGTATAATTACAATAATTAAAATTATTAGGTTATTTTGGTGAAAGATAAGTGACATGATTGATGCAATTTTATGTAAATAGAGCTTATGTCACAGGAAGACACAAACTAAAGATTATAAAAATACAGTCTTCAGTTGTAGCCATAAGAAGCAACCATTATCCATATCAAGAATAGAATTGAGGATTTTGTTTAATGATTGAGTAAAGAATTATATTGAATTTGAAGCAAAACTTAGTGATAGGTTATCAGTTATAACACAAATCTAACTTTTCTTCTGAATACCATTTACCAGCATGTAAGGTAACATAGCTATTACAAAGAATGATCAGGAAAAATACATTGGAGAGTTCATAGGATTAAGATACATTTTTTTTGCATGTAGAAGGCCTCATGAGTTCTAGCCTTAGAACCTCAGGGTCTTCAATTTCTAAAACATCTTTGAACTCTGATCACAAGTAGTACTTTGCACTGCTACTGGGCCAAAAATTTAAGCAAGTAAATATACTTTAAAAAAAGGCAACAAATTTGTTATCCCACTATAGGCACTTAAAATTTATATTTATTTATATAAACTTTAGATATCTATCTTTATTTATAAAAGTCCAGCTGATTAACATCAGCTAGTCTAAAATATTCATAAGAATATATTCCTGGAGCAGGAGAGAAAGCATGGAGATAAGGTGTTTATCTTCCATGCAGAAGGTCATTGGTTCGAATCCCAGCATCCTATATGATCCCCCTGAGCCTGCCAGGTGCGATTTATGAGCCTGGATCCAGGAGTAGCCCCTGAGTACTGCCTGGTGTGATCCAAAAACCAGAAAAAAAAGAATATATTCCTTATTGTCATTCATTAATCATCATAAGTAAGTTTTATTTTTACACAGTCATTATTTCACTATAACAAGACAGACCTGTAATGCAAATTATTTTTTAGTGAATCTGCCATCCAATAATATGTGAGTTATTTATGGCAATTTTACATCTGGAAAAGTACAATAAGAAAAATGTCTGTTAATTCTCTAGTTTTAGAAAAAATTGCATGTCATTTTTTGCAAATAACTATTCTCTTCTTAAGAACGAGTTCCAAGTTTTCTACTGAAAGCTTTCAGACATTAATAATTAATAGCATTCTAGTAAATTGTCATAAGACATATAGTATCTAACCTAATCTCAATGTTTAACTTAACAAGACATTAGTAGGTCATGAGCAATATAAACATATTATTTTACGTAAAAATTGTAAACACTAATCCTGGTGAAAGTCTACAAATCACAAAACATTGAAAGATAAAAATGCTTAAAATTCTCTGGTATCTATAGATGTTCTATTCTGTATATATATTATGAAATGATAAATAATTAGTTACATCATCTTAATAGTAGAAGGTAATGAAAAAAATGAATTATCTAACATAATTCTGTATGAGAACAATCTCATACAATGCATAAATGAAAACAAGTTCCATCACTACAATCTTGTTTAGTAATGTCACTACAGTAGGGTAACTGTTGAGGTAAATTACTCTATTAGGTGAGATTTCAGAAGCTCATTTTGTTTTACACCTTGAAATAAGAGATGCCTGCAAAGACACAATATAGTTTCAAATAGTTACGATTTGAGAAAACTTCAACAGAAATATTGAATGGAATCAATGGTGGGGGTAAGTGCACTTTTCAGAACAGATAGGGAGAATAAATATATCTAAGTTATCTATGTTAAAGGAAACTTCTAGGTGAAAGTATGCAGTTTCTTTGGGGTTAAAAAAAAGAAGAATAGGGCCCGGAGAGATAGCACAGCGGCGTTTGCCTTGCAAGCAGCCGATCCAGGACCCAAGGTGGTTGGTTCGAATCCCGGTGTCCCATATGGTCCCCCGTGCCTGCCAGGAGCTATTTCTGAGCAGACAGCCAGGAGTAACCCCTGAGCACTGCTGGGTGTGGCCCAAAAACCAAAAAAAAAAAAGAAGAATAAAAAATTTGAATCTGAGAGATGTCAAATCTGAAGGATCACATGCAGACTATGGTAGAAAGTGTAGAGGCATAATTTTTTTTGTTTACACATAAGCTTCATTTCAATGGCAAATCTGTCAGTAACAAAGAACAATAATTACTGTCGGCAAAATTATTTTCAAGCATTAAATAACAACCTAGTTACATATTTATTATATTGCATCCTTCCAGCCTGAAGAGAACACAAATTTATTTTCTTTTATATACTGCATAATCTGGACCTGAATTGAATTTTTTTTATTTGCTTGGAATAGGTCTGCAACTTGAAAAAGTCCTCAGAAAATTGGTAGAGGGAATGTATTGGCAGCTTGATAGTATGTCATTCCTAAAATTAAAACAGTTACAAATTGGTAAATGTTATTGTTAAATTAATGAAATTGTTATTAGTAACTAAGTAAATATTCTTATCCTAATGAACATGTAAAAGAAACATACAAGTCAATAGACATTGTAGAGAGAAGTGCAAGAATAGAGGATTTTTAACTTTTTTCATTTGTTTACTTTTATTGAAATTATTATATTTGTTTTATTTATATCACTGTTGCTTGGGGCTTGAGCGATAGCACAGTCCCAGGGCTTTTGCTTAGCACTCCACTGAACCAGGATGGACCTTGGTTAGATACCAGGTGTCCCATATGATCCCCCATGCCAGCAGTGATTTCTGAGCGCATAGCCAGGAGTAATCCCTCAGAGTCACTGGGTGTGGCCCCAAAACAAACAAAAAAAAATACAAAAATATCACAGTTGCAATTGAGCCTTCTAATGATGGTTCACACTTAGGAATGTTAGTATCTATGAATATAGTGAATAAGTTTTTAATAGTATTCATCAATAAAAAACTTTCTGCTAATATTTATATTTATGTATTATTATTTTTAAAGAATTTATTTCACACCCTGAGGTACTCATTGTTACTCCTGGCTCTGTGCTCAGAAATCATTACTGGCATGCTTGGGATACTATTTGGGATGGCAGGGATCAAACCAGGCCACATATATACTCTTAATTTTTCTGTAAAATTATCTAAAATTTTATTTTATTATTTTAAATAACATTATGAAAGTATTGGGTGCACTTACAAAAATTAAGTAACAAACTTAAAACATTTATTTTCTTTAAGTCTGGTGAGTTCACACCGCATGTAGTATATTTGTCTTGTCCATAGAAAACCTAGATCTGCCAGGTGAAGGTCCTGAGCACTGCCAGGTGTAGCTCCCACCCACTCCCGACAAAAATATATTAAGGCCAGAGCGCAGGCGCAGTGATAGGACCTTTACCTTGCATGAGGCTGTTCTAGGATGGACCCCGGTTTGATCCCCTGTGTCCCATATGGTCCCAAAAGCCAGGAGCAATACTTGGTTTTGTTATGCTGTAATCTTGCTAAAATAGTACTTATAAATTCATATGATTATAATTATTTTATTGTTTTAAATTTGTGTAAGTTATTCAACTAATCTATTATTAGTGGAAGAACTACATTGATTTATTTTATATTCAGAATAAAGAACTGCATCTTTCTGAGCACTAAATTTCTCATGGGCCTAATTAAGATATTAGTTGCTTTGCCTTAAGGTTGTTAAGAAAGCTAACAATACAATTGATATTAAAATACTTTTGAAAAATTATAGTATGCTACACAATTTATATCCTTAATTTTTCCCTTTAGATTCTTAACACTTATCTGTTACTACTTATTACGATTGCCAAATGCTTATTCTCATTATTAATAGAATGAAATAACTTAATACATCCTTAATGTATAATCTCAAATAAAATCTAATCATGTATTGTATTAATTAAGAAACTTCTTAAAATGTAGAAATCTAGCATAACACTTCTATTTTCTCTGTATCAAGATATTCTTCTAGTGTGCAAAGTAAAATAATTTCAATAAAACATTTTCATCTTTCCTTGGACTAATTAATTTTATTAATTTCAATATTAAGTATAAATATAAATAACTGAAAAGTCCATAAATATACAAATATGGCATTACATTCCTTTTTTCATTTGTTTATTTTTATTTTTATTTTATATTTCATGTAATCGGTTTTATTTCTTCTCTTAATGTTTTATGAAAATAAAATGTAAATATTTCTTCTTATGTATGTCCTTACATGATTACGAATTTCTGATATTTTTATTATTTCTAATGGAGTATTTTATTTTTATCTCTTCCAATTCTGTTATTCCGTGATATTTAAAAGTTACTTAGTCACTTTTGCTTTATAATCTGACTTTTTAACTACTGAGCTCTTGCGAATTTTCTCTTATCAAAATTTATCATAACTTTTTCTTAAACTTTTTTGAAGTATTTTCGAAATTCAGTACACATAATACTCATCCAGCCAAACTTACACTTTTGTCCCTCTCCTCTCATTAAAAAAAATACGTGCCTTAAGATGGTAGAAAATCTTAAAATATTTTCATAGAAATTTTATGTTGATCTCTTGAACTAAGTGGTTAGCCCAGGAGGCCATTGGCCAGCTGTCTGCCCAGATTCCCAGCCATACCCGTAGGAGAGGAGCAGGAATCCTGGCATGTGGGATTTTCTGGGTCCAGCTGCAGCCTCCCTCTCCAGTATGAAAAAGCATGGGGGAGGAGTTTGCCTCTTCCCCATCGCCCCAGAGCTCAGATGTCAGAGCTGGCCTTGAAAGCCAGCTTGGCTTGGGGGGCTCTCAGTCTCCAGGACTAACTGGTTAGCCATTGGGGCCTTTGGCCAGCTGTCTGTCCAGATTCCCAGCCATATCAGTAGAAGAGGAGCAGTAATCCTGGCATTGGAATCTTCTGGATCCAGCTGCAACCTTCCTCTCCAGTTTGAAAAAGCATGGGATTGGAGTTTCCCTCCTTCCCCCTCCCCCCAGAGCCCAGTTGCCAAACCTGGCTCTGAAGACCAGTTTGGCCTGGGGGGATCTCGGTCTCCTGGACTAAGTGGTCAGCCCAGGAGGCCATTGGCCAGCTGTCTGCCCAGATTCCCAGCCATACCCGTAGGAGAGGAGCAGGAATCCTGGCATGTGGGATCATCTGGGTCGACAGAGACTCTGTGTACAGCCTGTCATCCTTACCCAGAATAGCACCAGCAACACAGTATGACACCATAAGTTTTTGTATGGGCACAGTAAAAAAGGGGGAAACCATAGACACAGAAACAAGATCTTATCTTCTAGAGATAAGAACTCACTTTTTATAGCAGAAGGGTGCCTCTCATCCTGAACATATGTCATGTGGATACAACCAGTCCCCAGGAGATTGGACAGTGTTAGTCCAATCTAAAACCCAGATCCCTGACATAGAAATGATACAGCTCCAGGCAACACCACCAGGAACTAAGCTCCATTGGAAGATTTATAACACTACTCTGGCACCAACTTGTGCCAGTTTTGATATGACAACGAGTAAAGTAAAACTTGACCTAAGACCAGGCTGTCCTATCACATCACCTAACACTAAATGGAAATCAGAAGAGATATCATCCTTTGAACTGTGAAAAATAAGAACACCAATAACAGAAAACTGACTTTGACATCTGTGACTGAACAGAGCCTACCTTGGGACTAATAAGGAAAACCCTACCCTATGCTGTAGTCCAGGACACATAAAAAACAACAATAACAACAAGATGTCTTATTGCAGAGGTCCAACTTGGACAACAGAGACAGAGCAGAACCTTTGGACCCATTGTATCCTAGGCTTTGGCTTAGGGACTGAACAAAAACAGGGAGCAAGTGTTACAGAAGACTGAACACAACAACAACGATGGATAGGAACCTCTAGAACCTAGAGACTCTTATCCTAGACCCTGACCTATAACCTGCGTAAATACAAGATCCCTAACTACAGTGGCTTGATTTTCTCACACACAACCGAGAAAAAACTTTCCTGGCATCAAAAAAAAAAAAAAAAAAAAAAAAAAGCCTTTGGGATGGGGGATAATGAGTATATATGGAGCCAGGGATTGATCCCATGATGGTATGCTTCAAGGATGGAGAAACCCTGAATCTCTTAGGCCACGGGAATTCCCTTTCTTCCCCAATGCTTATTGTGCCTATGCAAAATAAATAAATAAATAAATAAATAAATAAATAAATAAATAAAAGTGGGGGAATGCCAAACCCTACCACTCCAGCACCCATACTTTTTCTTGTTTTGTTTTGATTTGTTAGTTTTTTACTTTATTTTCCTTCTCTTTTTTTCTTCCACTTTTCTCTTTCTTTTTTATGCTTGTGGTTATTATTTAGAGATTTATTTTTATTTTTATTTGCCGGGTCCATTTTTTTTCTTTTTTCTTCCATTTTTTCTTTTGTTCTCTCTCTCTTCTTTCTTTTTTTGGTAGTTGTCACCAAATTTTTTTCTCCCCTTTTTCTTATCCTTTTTATTTCCAATGATGGTGGAATAGATCCTCAATCTGCAACAAGCTGTAAAGTGGAGATCAGTTACAATAGCATAGAGGAAGGAGATATGGGATGCATACTTGGACAGGGGCGGAGGGAGGACAGCATTGGTTGTGGGAATGCCCCTCATTCATTGTCACTATGTTCCATAAATGATGCAGTGAAAGATTTGTAATGCACTTTGGTCACAATAAAAATTTTTAAAAAAAGAAAAAAAGAAATTTTATGTTGAATGTAGAAACCTACAGCAGGTGAGGTACTTGCTTTGTACTCAACTAGCATGAGCTTAATACTCAGCAACCCATTTAGACCCATAACACAGTCAGAAATAAGTCCAAAACACTGTCATGCACAATATAAAACCAAATCAATACTAAAAGATACACAGAAAAGTTCACAAAGTACAAGAACAAGTCTGTACATTTTTCCTTAGTATATCATCAAAATTAATTAAAATATTTAGTTTGATTGTGTTATGTCAGAAATTTATATATTAATTCTATGATGTTACATTAGGAAAATATTGAGTTAAATATATTAAGTTAATAGATATAAATATTGAATATATTAATTTTTAATAAATAATGAACAAAATAATCTATACAGATAAAACATGAAGTAGGTCAACAGCATGAATAATTTATAAGGTTTTTATTTACATAATTTTGCTGCAAAAGAAAGTTTTCATTTTTTCTTAAGATGTATATCCTTGAAGCCATAAAAATAAAACATTACTATAAACAAAATTCATAGCATCCCTTTACTTCCTGCCCCAAATAACCAAAATAACAGCACAAAATAATAATCTCAATAAATTAGCCAAACTGAGTACTTTGTCAAATTTATAAAATATTAAGTAATATAAAAAAAAGAAAAAAAATAAGTAATATGCTAAAAGATTTACTTAACGGGTTGCAAATTTAACAACTTTCTCTTGTAGGCATGTTTTTGTTGTTTTAATGAAGGTCAAGGTCAGCAGTATGGACACCTGCCCCCAACATTCTCAAGAGCAATAATTCATCCCGTTTTCAACATCTTCTGTTTTTTTATAGTCTTCTTTATTTAAAGACCATGTATCACATTGTTGATATAGTTTATCAAAGTATATTTATCTCCAGATAATTAAGAACACATTATTAAAAGAGGGGGGAAAAGGAAAGAAGAAAAAAGAAAACATAAAAGTTAACAGAATGAGAAAATTTTTGAAAATTGTATTTCAGATAGTTCCATAAATAATGGTCAGAAAGATCTTTTTGCTAGTTTATTGTTCTGTTACTTCGTTTGTTTCTGAACATTAGGTAGCTTCCAATATATATTGGTGTCTACATTGCTTTGCTATGGAGAGGACCATACTAAACAAAAATGGAGTTGTCTTGCAGCCCTAAATGCAAGCAGTGTGGTCTAGGTAGGTATTCCAGTATTTTGCAGATATTGTGACTTTTAGTAGACCTGATTTCAGCTGTCTGGACTTCCAGAAGTATTGGAAGGGAGGGATTGCCCATGCTCACTCAAAAAACTCCTGGTGAGAGCCAGAGAGATAGCACAGCAGAAGGGCATTTGCCTTGTAAGCAGCCAATACACGAAGGACGGTGGTTTGAATCCTAGCATCCCATAAGAACCCCCAAGCTTGCCAGGTGTGATTTCTGAGCGCAGAGGCAGGAGTAGCCCCTGAGCTCTGTCGTATGTGACCCATAAAACAAAAACCAATAACCAAAAAAAAAAAAAAAAAGAAGTCCTTGTGATATCAGCCCAAATTCTAGCATACAAGTAGTTTTGGTCAGGCTGGTTTTTCTGCAGAGTTGTACGTAAGTGGTGAAACAAGGCTAAGCAGGATAAGTACATGTGGTGTGTACAGAAACATAGTTTTATCAGGGCAGGAAATTAACCTGCCTTCAGCTCCCAAATGTTTAACTTATACCCATACTTTTTTTCGCGGATTGGCTTACATCTCTTTTGAAAGCAGAGTGGAGAGTGGAGTTGGTCAAATGCTGACCTGGCAACTGTGTTTATTGGCAAGGTTTTTAGATGCCAGGTCTTCCAGAAGTAGTAGAAGGCAGGGTGGGGTGCTCACACTCAATCACAAAAAATCCCTGGTGATTTTCACTCATATATTGACATATCTAAAATTATGGTTAGATTAGTGTCTACAGAGTTGTAGAAAATTGTTAAAACAGGTTCATTGTTCATTGGTAAAGAGGTGACTGTGCGTGATGAGTGCAGCAGGCATAATAACTTCAGTAGGACAAAGACTTGACTTGCCTTCTCCAACTGAGATTACCAGTTTTCATCTGTATGGCTGGTGTAGGCATAATTTTTCAGTCTCTTTCTGAAGCTTTGGTGTGGAAAACAGTTTCTGAGCGTGAAAATAGTGTCCTTGAAAACTCTCAAATTCCTTTGACCTCTTTTTTCTTCCTGGAATATCTCTGAATATCCCTAAATACTGGGCCTATTATGTGTGTGTGTTTGTATGTGTTCAGAAATTCATGCTTGACTTAGGAAGTTTAGCCTGCAAAATTTTAAATTAACAACTATGACTATGACTATCTTAGTGAGATACCTTTATGTCATTTTCAAATGTTTCCTTCTTGGATTATATTTTATTAACTTTAGGGAACTATGTAAAATTACTTTTATTTCATATTCACTTTTCTTTGTAATATTTGGTGCATTGTTTATATTATTTTAATAATTATGCTGACAAAGTTATCATTATACTTAACATCTATTTTATCACCTAATTATCTATGTATATCTTATCATTTGATCCAGAAATATATATCATGTGAATCTTCACAAGTATGCATAATTTTTTATTATTTCAATTATTTCATTATTTTGATATTTTATTAGTTTTTCTTCTTTAAAACAGCTTATTTTTAAAATTTATTAATCTTGCACAAATTTTAAGATGCATTATTAATTCATAAATTCATAAATTTACAGATTAACTCTGTAATTAATCTTCAAATTTAATTTAATTATTCTGAGAAATACAAACATCTACAATATTTAATATTGTTATGTAGCTCTAATATATAATCCATAAAAGATATATGTAATATATTTATTATATATACCTTTTAATGATTATATGTTGAGTATAGTTTTTTTCCATTTGTTTATAGGGAGATGAATTTGAACATAGGGAGATGGTTTCCCCCTTCTCCCTCCAGGGAGATTGTTTTATTTTCAAAATATAAATTGGGACTGGAGCACTGGCACAAGAGGTAAGGTATCTGCATTGCCTGCACTAGCCTATGACTGACTGTGGTTCGATCCCCTGGCATCCCATATAGTCCCTCAAGCCAGGAGCGATTTCTGAGCACATAGCCTGGAGTAACAACTGAGCATCACCGGGTGTGGCCAAAAACCAAATGTATGTATGTATGTATATATATATATATATATATATATTGATAATTAATATCTGCTATTTTGAGTACTTCTTTTTAGTCACAGATAACATAGGGCTTACATTAATTTGAAATATGTTCTATCTTCATATTTTCTATCCACATTGTATTAAGCTTGATAACTCTGAAATAATCAATGAAAGAAATTTTTCTAAAGAGAACATCTACATTTCCTTCAGTTATTTGCCTCATACATGACCAATATCAAAGTTTTACCTCTACACTTATACATAAAATACTTATGCTATATAAAATTACACTTAAAATATAAAACATTATTTAAAATAAAACATTTTTAGAGAAAATTTAATCACTACTGTGTTCTATAGATAGGAACATATGAAAGTAAACATATTTCAATTTAAGTTCATTATTTATATAATATTTTTATGAACTAATGACACATTTCTACTTTATGTACATTTTAGCATGCATTTTAAACATCTGAAGAAACTACATTAAAAGTCCTTTTAAGTGATCAAAATCTAAGAAAATGTTTCCAGTAATATCCTAATAAAATATTAATAATTTATTTATGAATAATGTATATTTTTTTCTGTTTTTTATTTTTTGTTGGTGGTAGTGGTTTTGAGGGGGATTGGGCCACACCCAGTGATGGATGCTGAGGGGTTACTCCTGGACATGCACTCAGAAATCGCTCCTTGCTTGGAGGGCCACATGAGATGCCAAGGGATAGAACTTCATTTCGTCTTAGGTCAGCGCACGCAAGGCAAATGTCCTCCTACCTTTGTGCCACTACTACAGCCCCATGAACAATATATACTTTTAAAATACTTTTTGTATTACCAATATTTTAATATACTTTTATTACACAATGAAATACTATGCAGCTGTCAAAATATGAATCATGAAATCTTCCTATACAAGGATGGACATCGAGACTACTATGCTGAGTGAAATAAGTCAAGAGGGAGAGAGATAGACACAGAATAGTCTCACACATCTCTGGGAGTTGAGAAAAATAAAGGACATTATTGTAATAATACACAAAGACAATAGAGATGATAACTGGAAGGTCTGGCCTATGATGCAAAGCATACCACAAAGAATGATAGCTATGAAAATGCATCCATTTGAAATGAAAACTAGTATTTGAAAAGAAACTGAATAATTTTCCATATCAGTCGGAAGTAAACAAAACCAGAATTTAAGAAAGAACAAGGGGCCGGGCGGTGGCGCTGGAGGTAAGGTGCCTGCCTTACCTGCGCTAGCCTAGGAGACGGACCGCGGTTCGATCCCCGGCGTCCCATATGGTTCCCCCAAGCCAGGAGCGACTTCTGAGCGCATAGCCAGGAGTAACCCCTGAGCGTCACCGGGTGTGGCCCAAAAACCAAAAAAAAAAAAAAAAAGAAAGAAAGAACAAGTGTGTTCTTATAAGCAGGAGTGGAAGGAAAATGGTAGAACTTGAACGTGTAGAGGAACCACAGAATATACTGTATCTGAATAAGGCAAAAATAAATACCAAAGATAACACAATCTGAGATCTGGACTCCAGGATGAAATTTGCTAGAAGAGGGTACAAGGGAGGGAGTGCATGGAAAGAGGCAAAGTGACAGTGGTGGATGCTCGAGAGACTTTCTGAGGTGGTGAATGGGGTATTGAAATTTTTACTGTATATACATAACTCTCATCGCCAGTTCTGAAAACACAGTGCCTCAATAAAATTTGGGGGGCCCGGAGAGATAGCACAGCGGTGTTTTCCTTGCAAGTAGCCGATCCAGGACCAAAGTTGGTTGGTTTGAATCCCGGTGTCCCATATGGTCCCCCGTGCCTGCCAGGAGCTATTTCTGAGCAGACAGACAGGAGTAACCCCTGAGCAACGCCGGGTGTGGCCCAAAAACCCCCAAAACGTAAAAAAATAAAAAATAAAATTTGGGGAACTTAAAAAAATACTTTTTGTTACAATTTATCAAAAACAATTAAATTAACATATAACAATTTTTTCTCTGTTTCCTACCAGTACACATAGTGATATAATACAATATATATTTACAGTGCATGCATATATCTTATCTTGCTTTGGAAAAGCACCTTCGATTTTATTTTTATAGTTTTATATAATAATACAATCAAATAACCAGTGTCAAAATATGTTAGTTTCTTAAGCATATATATTTTAAAATGCATAGTTCTGAGTGATATTTTATTTTTTACTATAAAGAATAACAGATACATACTTTTATCTATTGCATCTTATAGTTTAGATTCAGTATCTGTTTATGCCTCACAAATTAATTGCAGCTAGACAGTGTTTTCCACCTTTCTTACATGATTACTTCATGATTAAATAGACTTTCATTTTATATGATCTAATTTCAATAATTTTTTGGATAGGTGGCTATTTATGATTATAACTTTAGTCAAAAACAGCATTTGCCTATTCTGACTTAGTATCCCCAATTATCTCATGTTAAAAAAACTATTGTTAAAGCATTGACATTTTATTTGAAGAATTTTATAATATAAGAATTTGTGTGCAATTCAATATGTGGATTTCATATTTGTTAAACCAAAAGGATTATTCTACCATAAGAAATGTAATAATTATACTTGAATGATCCCTTGGTAATGCCTGGAATTAAAGATGGAATCAACAGTTATTTGGACCTGAATGCTGAACTAAGTTTTGCCATTTATAGACATCCATTGGGAGTCTGCAATAGCACTCATTAGGGTAAAGATAATCAGTATTACATTAGGGAAAATGTTAAAGTACCAACTAAGGAGACTTTATAAAAATAACCATAACAATTAAAGAAACTAAACAAATAAGAAAATAGAAGATATTGCTCAATACACTAATGATTGCAATCATAAAAAGCATGATGTAAATTATTTCAAGTGTATATGTTATAAAAATATCTTGTAATGCAGTAAATCAACTGAAAGTGATAACAGAAATGTTTTTAATTGAAAAGAGAATATCTAACTTGTCTATAAACCTTGCATATATACTTATAGAATAGTTCATTTTATGAAACCAATTACAATGTTTGAAACTTGAATTCTTATGCTTTGTGACAGGACTGAGGAGCCTTAAAATGCTTCTTCTATTACCAAATTATTAGTGTGAAAATATTTTTATTTGAATATTATTTTATTGTCGATTCCCCGTGCAAAGAATATGTTGCAAAACACCTGAAATTAATGACCAAATTATTTCTCATAGGATGAATGGAAATAATTCAAGGTTCTTGATGGCATTTTATGTGAACTCATGCAATTGTTTAAATGGCTTTACATGTTATAAACAAGATATCTAGAATTTGGAATCAGGAAACAAGAATCTTTTAGGTATATGTTTTCCTAAGCTAAATCCTTTAAAAAATACTTCTAATTATGATGCTGTGACTATTGCTAGAACTACTTTAAACCAAGCTAAATTAAAAACATGTATTTAAAAAAGAAATATTTCTTTTATACAATTAATTCAATTATCTAAAGCCTCAAAAACCTGAAAATATTGTGCCATAGTATTCATATCACAAAACTATGAGGAAAATACATTTATAAATTTTCCTCTAATATATCAAACCACATTGAATAATGAACACAAAAACTATTAAATATTGTAGTTTTCATTGATATGTAGTCAAATTTATACCATTGTGAGCAATTTACTATCATGAGTCATTTACTTTTTCTTTATTTTTTTCTTGATTACTGTATTCTGGAAACTAATGATTTACTTGAAATTATACATAAAATTTCAAAAATAAATTAATGTGTTTTTCTTAGATACATTTCATTAACTACAAAATTTATATCATATGTTCATGTCTCAGTATCTCAAAAATTGAGATATGTAAAGTCCTCTATAAGTGTATGATGAAATAGGAGAGAAAAATAGAGGATACAATTTTTCATTATGATAAATTTAATAAGTGCACATGACTTGAATACAAAGGAGAATAATTGAACCAAATTTAGGATTCTCCCTATTCTAAGCCTTTGAGATGTGAACTTTTTTGAGATATATAGTAATAATTCACCGACTAGAAACAAGAACAACTGGTAGGCATTGATGGAGATCATCTCAGAATGTTCCAGTTGACTGTGATGAGTGCAGGATGACTGGAAAGAATGAACACCTGATTTGCTTGTGAATTTTACATGAACTCTGACCTAGAATATGCATGGAGTTTTTGTAGGTCAAAATATCACCCTGGAAATCCCTTCCCTAAAATTTGACTTATGTGAATTTGGTGGGTTTCTGAGTATGCTGCAAAAGATCTCACACTAAGGGTTAAACGATATTGAGTCACACCCCTGGGTGCCTGTCCCAGGATGGGGAAAGTTGCCCTGAAAGCAATCTCATTTTATGCTTGTCCAGAAGGGAGCTGCCAGTGACAGGTGATCTTTCTCTGCAGTTTATGGAAATGTGTCAGGAAAGCAACTTGGAAATGCACAAGCCACAAAATCAAATTACAGAGGAAGCCAGCAGTTCAACACTGCATTAATTTGTTGTGTAAGCCCCCACCGTAAAGCATGGAGAGAGCCCATGAACAAAAGTATAGTGCTTCAGAACAGGAGGGGGCTAGGCATTGTTTCTCAGCAGAAAGGATTCTGCTCTGCTTTAGACAAAGAGTACTCCATTTACGTTGACCATTTGGGGATAGTAATGGAATCTTTATATAAAGTTAGAAAGGGCATGGCAAATAAAAAGTGAGAATGTGAGCAACATGATTTATTTCTAGTCTTGGTATAATGCCTCCCATTGGTTGTTCTGTTGCTTCTGAGGAGGGACCTATGAGGAGAGATCTCCAAGCGCGTAGTCCCTCCCCGTCTTCCAATCCTCAGAAACAACTGCAGGGGCCAGCGAGCGTGTGTCACATGTTGGGTCTCATGTTGTCACATGTGTCACATGTTGACCGTTAGTTCTCAGTGTGGAGGGACGCAGACATCCTCACCATCATGGCAGGGTTTTTACCTTCACTCAAAATGGCAAAATGCAATATGTGTTTCATAGATTATTATTAAATTAGATGCTTTTGTGTGAGTGTTTTGTCCTGTTTTGGCAGGTCACTGCGTGGTGTGGCTCTCTGACTCTCACAGTTTAAAATTTTGGCTCTTTGTGTCGAACTTGTTCGCCACCCCTGCACTACTCAAACCAACAAAGTTCCCTCCATTTCCCCGTCATATCCACACTCCAGCCTGTATCTGACACTGGCATTTTGCTTTTCTCTATATTTTTGCTTCTCTTTTTCTCTCTTTTTGTCTCTCTCCTCCTCTACCTTTCCTTTGTATATCTTTTCTTTTTGTTCATGAACAGCTTTTTTATAATAGCTTTTAGGATGTAAATTGCATTCCTACAAGTAAGTATACTTTTAAACTATATTCACATTATTAAAATTGGATGGAAAATTGACTAATTACAAAATTTAGTTTTTCTGATGTGCTTTTACATAAGATTGACATAAGACATAAATCAAGCTTTTCTCTATATAGTCTCTATTTATATTGATATATTTTTATCAAATAGTAATATATAATTTATATTTTGAGGAATGTTGCCAATTATGTTCCATGTTTACTCCTGTCTCTGTTCTAAAGGATCACTCTTGGTGGGGTG